>NW_024412572.1:8652432-8752201 GCF_014898765.1 Herpailurus yagouaroundi
TTTTTAAGTAGGCTTCTTGCCCAACACAGAGCTCAATGCAAGGCTTGAACTCATAACCTTGAGATCAACACCTGAGCTGAGATCAAGAGTCGAACTAGACGCTTAACTGACTGAGCCATCCAGGTGCCCTGATTTTAAGGACAGATTTTCATAAATGGGGTTGTACTAAGACATACCTGTACACCACCCACTACCTATGATGAGCATGTGACACATTCTTTCTGAACCACACTCACCTGTTGTCAAACTCAGTGACATTCTGTAGCTCCTTTCGATATTTCTCCAGCAAAACCCACTTTGAACATTCTGCTGGTTTAGGAGTGGGGGGCGCTGGATAAGCAAATTTGAACTTCAAGTACCCGCTTGGGGTGACACAGAAATGGCAGTGGGGCCTGTACGTGACATTTTTCACCAGCCAGTTCATACTCAGGATGCTGAAGTCATGGACGTGTAAGGCAGCCCCTGGAAAGGGAAGGAAGGCAGGGGTAGAAGTGAAGCAAAAGAGGTGAAATCCAGATTCCAAGGCTCAGGGGTTGTGAGGACAGTGCAGATGGACAAGAAGTGAGAATCACAAGGTTGCCTATCTGGCAGAGTTCCCCACAACTGCACATCATGTACCTTTCCCACTCCAGCGCAAAGACTTCCCAGGCCTACGTCTGCCATTATCTCCCCAGGATGGCCACTGCCTGCTTTGCTCTGGTTTAAGAAGGGAGCATCCCTCACTAGTCAGAAGCCATGATGACCTCATTCAAGAGAGGGAGCCCAGGGGAGCCTGGGTGGCTCAGTGGGTTAAGCGTCAGACTTGGGCTCAAGTCATGATCTCACAGTTTGTGGGTTCGAGCCCCACGTTGGGTTCTGTGCTACAGTTCAGAGCCTGGAGTCTGCTTCGGATTCTGTGTCTCCCTCTCTCTCTCTCTCTCTGCCCCTACCCCACTCACACTCTGGCTCTCTCTCTCTCAAAAATAAATAAACATTAAAAAGAGAGAGAGAGAGAGAGAGAGAGAGAGAGAGAGAGAGAGAGAGAAGCAGCCCAGGGGCACCTGTGTGGCTCAGTTGGTTAAGTGTCTGATTTTGGCTCAGGTCATGATCTCAGTTTGTGAGATTGAGCCCTGCATCAGCAATTCTGTCAGTGCAGAGTCTGCTAGGGACTCTGTCTCTCTCTCTTTCTGCCTCTCCCCCACACATGAGCTTGAGCTGTGTGTGTGTCTCTCTCTCAAAGTAAATAAATAAACTTTAAAAGGGGGGGGGAGGGATGAGCTTCAGCCCTTGCTCCCACCCTGGTCCTGTTTGCACAACTGTCCTCAGTCCTCTCAGCCTGTTCCCAGCGCCCACGCATTGGCTTTGCATTCCCTGCTTCCAGCCAGTATCTAGGCAGCTTCTGGCCTGCAGGCTTGCCATTGATGCCCTATGCTTCTTTCAGACCTGACACCAATCTAGACTACAGCACTCCTCAAGTCACAGTATACACTGTCCCTCTGCTCTTCCTGCTCTGTCTTAGCACCTGGCCTTGACACGGGCCACTTAGGTGTCACAGCTGTGTGAGCTTTGGCATGTCACCTCTCTAAACCTTATGTCCTCCATCAGGTGGGGATGTGACTTTACCAACTGCACAGTTGTTTCTTTGTTTTTTTAGTCTCCATATTTAACATTAAAATAAAAGAGGTATAGGGGCTCCTGGGTGGCTCAGTCGGTTCAGCGTCAGACTTCGGCTCAGGTCATGATCTCAAGGCTCCTGAGTTTGAGCCCCGCGTCGGGCTCTGTGCTGACAGGTGTGTCTTCCGCTCTCTCTGCCTTCCCCTGCTTGTCCTCTGCCTCTCTCTTTCTCTCTCTCTCAAAAATAAACATTTTTAAAAACCCAAAATGTTATAAAATAAGAGGTATAGAAAAGTCCTTGTAAACTGCAAACTGCTATTTACGTGTGCAGGATGGTAATTATTTTACTTCTCATAGAAATGTATATATACTATAGACATACACTACTAGAAATGTGTTTATTCAAGAGAAACTTTCACATCATACTCTGGTACCTCAGCCTGAGACGGGGCAGAAGAAGCAGATGTGGGAAAAGCTGTGAAGAAAGCAGTAGTTCCTATGGGCCTAGATACCCGCTTATGGGTGGACACCTCAGCTTTGTCAGGAAAGACAGTGATGCCCAGCACCCACTCCCTGCTGTCTGTCTGAGGCAGAGTCCCCTTGGAAGCAGGGCTCTGGGTTTCCAGGGTGAAGTGGCAGCCCCCTCAGACCGCCCCCTTCCTAGTCTGTGAAGCAAGAACAAAGGTACAGAGTAGCCAAGTGGGGTTCTTGCTGCTCCATTTATTTATTTATTTATATTAAAATTTTTTTAATGTTTATTTATTTTTGAGAGAGAGAGCACAAGAGGGGGCAGGAGGCAGGGGGGGGAGGGGAGGGGAGGAAGACAGAGAGAGGGGAGGGGTGGAGAGAAAGGGAGACATAGAATCCAAAGCAGCCTCCAGGCTCTGTCAGCACAGAGCCCAATGTGGGGCTTGAACTCATGAGCTGTGAGATCATGACCTTAGCCAAAGTCAGACGCTTAATCAACTGAGCCACCTAGGCACCCCTACTATTATTTTTTTAAGTAGGCTCCACACCCAATGTGGGGCTTGAACTCCTGACCCTCAGAACAAGAGTCACATGCTCTACCAACTGAGCCAACCAGGCACCCCTCACTGCTCCATTTAGAACAATAACAGCTCCAATAACAACACTAGCTCCAAGTTTAGTTCTCCCTACCTTCCCAGCACCCCCAAACCACCATCTCCAAACCTCTACCTTTTGGCATCTTCTTCAGGATATTAAACACCTCACTTTTCTCAATGAGAGTCTTGGCCTGGAAAAAGTGCATGCTGGGAGGGAACTTCTGGGTCCTCATCGCCTGTGTCACCTCAGCCTTTTTGAGGGCCATGAGCCTCTCATTGGCTAGCTCCTCCTGTTCGGTCAGCACCAACTGCCCCCCCAGCTGCATCATCTTCTCTCTCATCAACAGCTGGTTCCATGCTTCATCTATGGATATGGCTGAGCAGAAAAAAGGCATCGCCACGGCCAGAAGCAGGGAGAGCAGGGCTGGCCACCCAGATGGGCCATCCACAGGCATTGGGATGCCTGGAAGAGGAAATTGCTCAGATGGAAACCTGACAGGACTAAAGAAGGGAGTAGGTCAGCAAAAATGTGCAGATTTAAACGTCAAACTCTGATTTTCCTTCTACCACTCTGTTTTCAGATTACCAGGAGGCAGCATACAGAAGGGTTCTTCTCTGAGACCCCAGAGGAAAGACTTCCAAGTACAGACATGAAGGGGTTTCCCAAATAATAAGTCACCATAAGGCCTTCTTTAAAAAAGTGGACCTTTTCAGTCAGCAAGCCCTGCTCACACATAGAGGAAGACATTGCAATCAGATTTTTAGTGTTTCACTTTTTTTTTAAATGTTTATTTATTTATTTATTTTGAGAGCCAAAGAATGAAACGTGAGATCATGACCTGAGCTGAAATCAAGAGTCGTTGCTTCCACCAACTGAGCCACTCAGGCATCCTGAGTGTTTCACTTTTAAATATCACCAGAGAGTAAGAGATCACAAGACATATAAAAAAGCCTCTAACGTGATAAAGGAAGTTAAAAACAAACAAAACAAACAAACAAATAAACAAACAAAACCACACATGTACAGAGAAGGAAGACAAGAGAAGGAAATAAAAGAAAAATTCAAAAGAACCATACTTAATATCCTAAGAAGGATATGAAAAGATATTGTGCCCATAAAACAGTTACCGAGAATTATTATTATTATTTTAATGTTTATTTATTTATTTTGAGAGAGAGTGTTTGAAAGGGGGAGGGACAGAGAGAGAGGGAGAGGGACAGAGAGAGAGGGAGACAAAGGATCAGAAGGCGGGCTCTGTGCTCACAGCAGAGAACCCAATACAGAGCCTGAACTCAGGAACTGTGAGATCATGACCTGAGCCGAAGTTGGACCCAACAGACAGAAACACCCAGGTGCCCCAGCCACAGGGAATTATAAAAAATAAGCAGCATGAGGGGTACCTGGCTGGCTCAGTTGATGGAGCATGCAACTCTTGGTCTCAGAGTCATGAGTTTGAGCCCCATGCTAGGTGTAGATTCCTTAAAAAAAAAAAAAAAAAAAGGGACACCTGGGTGGCTCAGTTGGTTAAGTGACCAGTTCTTGGTTTTGGTTCAGGTCATGATCTGACGGTTCATGAACTTGAGCCCCAAGTCAGGCTTTGTGCTGACAGTGCAGAGCCTGCTTGGGAACCTCCCTCCCTCCCTCCCTCCCTCCCTCCCCTCTCTCTCTATCTTTTTCTCTCTGCCCCTCCCCCCACTTGATCCCCCTCTCTCTCAAAATAAATAAATAAACTTAAAAAAAAATAAGAATAAATTTCAAAATAGGGGCACCTGGGTGGCTCAGTTGGTTGATTTCAGCTCAGGTCATGATCCCAGGGTTGTTGGATGGAGCCCCGTGTCATTAAGATTCTGTCTCTTCTCTCTCTCTCCCTCTGCCCCTCTCCTCCTCTTCCTGACTCTCTCCCTCTCTCAAATAAAATAAATTAAATAAACAGAATGAGAAGAGCTTTTAGAAATTAAAAATACAAGAGCTGAAATCTTAAAATTTACTAGCAATATTATAAGATGGAATTGAAGACCATCTTTTAGAAATTAAGATGAAATAAGAGAGAAACAAATGAGATGACTATTGGCTCAGGAAATCCAACACCCAAATAACAGACATATCAGAAGAAAAAAAAAAAGAAAAAGAAAAAAATAGATTGGAGAAAAAAGTAAATAAGTAATACAAGAAATTAGACCACAATGTAAGACCTGCATCTCTGGATTGATGAGACTCTCTGGGATCCTATCACAGCACAACAATTACTCAATAGTCACACCATGAGATATCATCTTGATATTTCAGAACATTAGCATTCAAAGATTCTAAAAGCTTCCTAAAAGCTGCTAGTCCAGGTTGGCAGTGAGCAAGGATTGAACAGCGGAAGGAAAGAAACTCACCTTTAGTGGTCTCCTCCTTCTAGACACTGTTAGCACTTTACCTGCTTATTTATTTGAATTACATTTATGAAATGTGGGGCACCTGGCTGGCTCAGGTAGAGGAGCATGAAACTCCTGATCTCAGGGCCATGAGTTTGAGCCCCATGTTGGGTATAAAGATTACTGAAATAAATAGATATTTTTTTTAAAAAAAGGAATTGTTTCTTCATACTTCATAGTAGGATATGGTATCCTGGAAAGAATCAAGACTATAAATTGGAAGACCTCAGGATCAGTCCCAAATTAGGATGTCTTTAACCATGAGACCTTGGACAAACTGTTTAGTGTCTATGGGTCTCAGTTTTCTCATCTGTGAAAAGGGCAAATTATACTAGATCAGTGGTCCTCAAAATGTGATACATGTATCATTAGTGAACATGATATCACTGTTTAGGTTGAATAAAAAAATTTAAAAACAAGTTAATTTAAAGAAAGATATGAAATAAATAGAAATGCAGGGATATGATGAAAATGGAAAGCTTGCTAATCATTGAAATACATTATCTCCAAGGTCCTTTCCAGGGCTAACATTCAATTATTCAATGGTACATCAGACACCAACAGGGGATTTTAAGAAGGAACTGGACACTATTTACTCTAGTACCACAGCTATGGTAGGGTAGCTACCCGAATCAGAGAGTTGGACTTTTGAGGAACCCCCTCAATTTCATGAAGTCTTTGACTCTGTCTTGAGGCTACAGTGTTTGCCAACAGCTGAATCCTCTAGGACAAGAGGAGAGTGACATTTGTGTCACCATCCCACCCATCTCATGCTGTGTCTTCCAATCGACAGCCCCAGCCCCTTTCCCTCTTTCCTTACTAACACATAACAGAGGCCACTAAGTTCCTAAATCTCCAACTCTGTCCTCTCCAAGGACACCAGAAGTAGCTGTGTGCCCCAACATCTAGCAACTTCTCCTGGCCTGACAGATAAAAGTTTATCTAACACTGGTCCAGGACCAGCCTGCTCAAGCATAAGGAGAAATAATCCCTGTGATAATTACTGCTATGCTTACTTCATCTCTCTCCTCATGAAAAGTTTCTTTTACTTTTAAAAGAAGGTGCATGAAAACTCTATAAAAATAGTTTGTTCCCAGATTAAGAACGAGGAAACGGACCATGTGCATCTGTGACTCTGAGTGAATGTCCTTGGGCCCACAACCATTTTCAAAAGCCTGTTGTAGAGAAAGGCTATGCACTTCCTCCGCACCGAAAGTCACAAACTCACCTAAGGTAGGGGGCAGGGAGGCTGCTGCCAGGGAAACAAAGCCCGAGTGCCCAGCTTCCCAGCTACCTACTGGAACCTCATGAGCTGGACCCCCACCCCAGGGGATCCCAGTTACCTCAGAGCAGCTCCAGAAACTGCAGACTGTTTGCTGAGTCCCCCGACAGCTGTGTCAGAAGCACCAGAAAAGCTCACCATCCTCTTTTCACTTCCTGTTGGGGCAGGTTTCACTTCCTCTCAGCCTCATGTTGCTCGGGTCTCCAAAGAGAGGCAAGGAAGATAGTCTGGCAGAGCTGAGGCAACAAGTAGGCCTGCGTGTATGGGTTTACGTTTGTGTGCGTGTGTGAGCATTTATGCACTTGTGGGGTGATTTATGTGTGTGTTTATATGTGTTCAGGTGCATTTTGTGGCAGGTTTTTGTGTACATCTTTGTGTGTGTGCATGTGGGTTTATGCATGTGGGGATTATGTATATGTTTGGGGGGCAGTTGTATGCATCTTTGTATGTGTCTATGTGTTTATGTGAGTTTATATGCACGTGTGGGCTTATGTATGTTTTGGGGGAAGATATATGGGTGTTTGTGCATGAGATGTCATTGTAGGGTCCAGAACATAGCTTAGACAACAAGCGCCACAAAGAGGTACTCCAAAATCTGCTCATAAACTTTGGGAAGTATACCCCTCCTTAAAATGTGACTGTCAATTGTGGGGCAACCCACTAAACAGCGGGTAAAAAAGTAGATGTAATAGAAGGTACGTTTTAGGGGGAAAATCAGGGATCTGGAAGCACAGCAGTTGAGGAAATAAGGAGGGGTGAGGCAGGAGCTAGGGAGTAAGGAGGAGAGGCCAGAGGCAAGAGGGATAATGGCTCCTGAGGGAGAGCTGAGAGAACTGAGCCTGGCCATTCGTAGCTGTATGGCCTTGGCCTTGTTATTTAAGCTCTCTATACTTCAGGGGTGCCTGGGTGGCTCACTGAGCAACCAACTTGGGCTCAGGTCATGATCTTGGGTTTGTGAGTTTGAGCCCCACGTAGGGCTCTCTGCACTCAACACAGAACCTTCTTCAGATCCTCTGTCTCCGTCATTCTCCGTCTGCCCTTCCTGCTGGTACGCTCTCTGTCTCTCTGTCTCTCTCAAAAAAAAAAAAAAAAAAAAAAAAAGACTCTTTATGCTTCAGTTTCCTGATCTGAAAGTGGAAGTCATAAAAGCAATGACTACGTGGGTGCACTGTGAGAATTAAATGAAGAATGTGTGCAAAGTGCCTGGAGCATAGTAAGTTCTCAAGAAACAGTAGCCATTACTATTATGGGAAATAACTATAGTGATAGATCATCCAGGTCAAGGTAAATAAGACATGTGAGACTGTACCAGTGACTTCTACAGCACTTGCCTGCCATGTGCCCCTCTCCTTCCCAGCCCTGTCTCGGGCCGTCTGCCTCCAAAGACACCCACAAATCCTCCAGCACTTCCACTTCTGCATCTCCTGAACAACTGGAACTTCAGGGGCCCCTGACATCATCTTCTCCAAACAGTAAAAAGGTCATCTGTTTCATAAACAGCAAGAAATTAGCAAGTGACAACACAGAGGAACTAAGAATTCCCTCATCACAAGTTCAACATTAACTTGTTCAAAAGTCAGTGAAATCAAAAGAAACAAACAGGTAGTAAAGACAGACAAAATTGACTAAAGTACAAGGGTGAGAGGGCAAATTGCCAAATTGTGAACATAAATCACTGGAATATTTTTTAGGATACCAGATCAGAATTAAAGACAAAGCTTTTCTTGGTGCATCTGGGTAACTCAATCCATTAAGCATCCAACTTCAGCTCAAGTCATGATCTTGTAGTTCATGGGTTCGAGCCCTGTGTTGGGCTCTCAGGTGTCAGCACAGAGCCTGCTTCAGATTCTCGGTCCCCCCCCCCCTTTTGGGCCTTCCCCCCCCTGGGGGTTTCTCTCCCCCCCCAAAAAAAAAAAAAAAATTAAAAAGATAAAACTTTTCTTTCCAAAAGCTTTGGTTAAGAGTAAGAGCTAATGTTCACATCCCAAAGGCTCTGGAGACTCCAGCTCACAACTGGGCCAGGAAGTGCAGTAAGCCAGGGGAGGGAGGGCTGTGGGTCTTGAGGCTGGAGTTATTGCATCAGGCTGAAGCTGGTTGGGCCAGGGGAGTGGGGAACCAGATCTTGAGACAGAAACAGGGAGGAGAGGGGCGAGTGCATACCCGGACACAGGATCAGAAACAACAAACCCAAGCAGGGTCAGACCCGGGAGACTGACCTGCAGGATCTCCACACTTCTCTGCCTTCTGGAGCCCTGGGGGTGTGGCTGTAAGCACTGTTTAGCAGAGCAGGTGTGGCATCTGATGACAGCAAGCCCCAGTGTACAATGGTGAGAACATGCTGGAAGAATATTCTGCCACATGAGGAGACCATAAAATATGGAACAGGGCTCTGCTTTTTACGTTTTATTGAAGACAACCATCAGAAACAGAACTGGCTTTGTGTTCAGAATCTGAAAATCTTCAGGGCAGAAAAAGGGAACCAAAGCATCTTTTAGTGACTACAAAGCTTAACCTAAATGAAATGAAGTCTGAAAGGACAGGTGGGTTATGACCCTAAACTGGAGACAGGAGAGGATTTCAGAATTGAAGATGGTGTTTGACTACATAAATATTTGAGAACTATTTTCATTAAAACATTTCCCTCTCCCGTCAATACCATGAATCACATGCCATTGAGACGTGTAACATATGGCAAAGCATAGGAGATTTACTTATGGTTGAAGGTGTGAAGTGCTGGATCCACCACTTTTTTTTTTTTTTTAATTTATGTTTGAGAGAGAGAGAGAGAAAGAGACCTTGAGCAGGGGAGGGGCAGAAAGAGATGGGGGGCAGAAGATCCAAAGTGGGCTCTGCAAGCACTGTCAGCACAGAGGCCAATGCAGGGCTCCAACTCACAAACCTTGAGACATGACCTGAGCCAAAGTCAGAAGCTTACCAACTGAGCCACCCAGACACCGCTGGATATGCCACTTTTATACAAGATAAATAAGGTTTTCTGACCCCCAGAGTTAAATAAAAAAAAAAAAAGGAAATAATATCAGCTAAAACTTCTTGAGAATTATATATATTGCCTATTTTAATCCTTTAGTTGTCTTATAAGGTAGGGACTATTGCTAGCCCCCTCGACAAGAGAGTACACTGAAGTATTTGGAGAGAGGTAGGTCACTTGCCCAAAGTCACACAGCTGGTAATGAGTGGACTGTGGACTTGCACTCAGGCAGTTTCCACCTACTGCCTTACCTGCTGGCAAGGAAACAGGTCTTCAAGGTGGCAGGGAGCCACTGCTGTGGGAAAGTGGCCCTTGAGACAGAAGGGCAGATCCGGGTAGGAGAGCCCAATTAGCAAACGTGGGACCCAGGAACAGGTATTATCGGGCATAAGATGATTTTTGCAGATACTGGGAGCTTGCGCTTTTATTTATTTATTTATTTATTTATTTATTTATTTATGATGTTTATTCATTTATTTTTGAGAGAGAGAAGGAGACAGAGAATCCCAAGTAGGCTCTGTACTGTCAGAGTCTACCCTGATTTGGGCTCAAATCCATGAACCATGAGACCATGACCCGAGCCAAAACCAAGAATTGGACACCCAAGCAACCAGCTGAGCCACCCAAGCGCCCTGGAGCTTGTGCTTTTAATGGCCAAAGCAAAAAAATTAGCTCTTTCAAGGAATTGCTGATTGATTTTGAAAAAAATTCTTAACATCTATCATCTATGAGCTTAATGCCTTTATCTGCAATAAGGGGAGAATAACAATATTCCTCCTGCTAAGTTTTTTTACCAAGTAAGTGAGGGTGTGTGTTAAATTAATGCACATGAAAATATTTCTAAAACTACAAAGTAACTATGCAACTATACAATATAAGTAATGTTCCCTATACAAATCTTTTTAAACTGTTTTTTTTTCTGGCTTCTTAGAGCATGATGAACATAATTTGACCTTTCATTGATAAGTCAAGATCATCATTATGAACATTTATTATTATACTTTGTATTGCATACTATCACTATATTTAGTAATACTGTGACACTGTTTGATCCTGTCCTAAATGGCAGGGCTAGTATATACTTTTTATATGATTTTTCTGTTCCTCCCCATGCAGTTAATATTTACTTCTGGTGGGTCTCTTATCTAGCGATCTTCCCTGTAATGTGTTACTCCTTGTTGACTGTGGACTGAGACCCAGATAACTAAACTTGCAAGGAACGTGGGTCCTAAGTGAGACCTTCTCCAACTTTCTTATGAGTCAGAGTATATTCATAAATGCATGGACTGATTTTCAGTTACAGATGGGAGATCAAACATGTAAATTAACCTTAATTCCCCTCTAAAGCCTCACTAAAATGACAGTGAAGAGATTTATTATTTATTTGTTTGTATATTTATTTAAAATATTATCTATTTATTTTGAGAGAGAGTGTGGCGAAGGGGCACAGAGAGAGAGGGAGAGAGAGAATCCCAAGCAGGCTCCACACTGTCAGTGCAGAGCCCAACATGGGGCTCCATCTCACAAACCTTAAGATCATGACCCAAATCAAGAGTTGGTTGCTTAACTGACTGAGCCACACAGGTGCCCCAAAGAGATTTTTTTTTTAAAAAAGCATATTCCCGAGGTCAGGGTCCAAACACGAATTTTAAAGAGCACCTCTGGGGGCGCCTGGGTGGCGCAGTCGGTTAAGCGTCCGACTTCAGCCAGGTCATGATCTCGCGGTCCGTGAGTTCGAGCCCCGCGTCGGGCTCTGGGCTGATGGCTCAGAGCCTGGAGCCTGTTTCTGATTCTGTGTCTCCCTCTCTCTCTGCCCCTCGCCCGTTCATGCTGTGTCTCTCTCTGTCCCAAAAATAAATAAACGTTGAAAAAAAATTTTTTTTAAATAAAAAGCATATTCCCATAAATATGAAAAAAACAGGAATGGAGAAAATAACAAAATACTTTTGGAAGCTGGGAGGTAGATAAACAAGTGCAAATAACTTAGAAGATGTAAAAAAGTAGAATCTTATGGGCGCCTGGGTGACTCAGTTGGTTAAGCACCAACTTCAGCTCAGGTCATAATGTCACAGTTCATGGGTTCAAGCCACTTGTGGGGCTCTGTGCTGACAGCTCAGAGTCTGGAGCCTGCTTCAGATTCTGTGTCTCCCTCTCTCTCTCTGCCCCTCCCCTGCTCATGTCCTGTCTCTCTCAAAAATAAATAAACATTAAAAAAAATTTTTTTTAAATAGAAAAAGGTAGAATCTTAAACCAGCAGTGAGTACATCTAAGAAACAACCTTGGGTACTTCTGGAAGTAGGGTGAAGGCAGATTGGGAACAGGAGGAACAGAGGACTGACTGGAAACCTTTGTTTTTTAATGTTTATTAATTTTTGAGAGACAGAGAGAGAGAGACAGAGTGCAGAGTGTGAGCAGGGAAGGGGCCGAGAGAGAGGAAGACACAGAATCTGAAGCAGGTTCCAGGCTCTGAGTTGTCTGTCAGCATAGAGCCTGACATGGGGCTTGAACTCATGAGCCGTGAGACCATGAACTGAGCCAAAGTTGGATGCCCAACAAACTGAGACACCCAGGAGCCCCTAGAAACCTTTTAAAGGAATGCCTAGGAAAAAAGCCTTGCAAACTAGAGCTTTTTTTTTTTTTTTTTTTTTTTTTTTAAGCAATGTGTACACCCAACATGGGTCTCAAACACATGACCCCAAGATCAAGAGTTATGCGTTCCACTGACTGAGCCAGCCAGGCCCCCAAACTAGAACACTTAAACACAAGGACAAAACCAGACCCCTAGAGCTAGAGACATTCTTCCTGTACTCTTCAGCAGAGCACTGCAGATTTGTTTTGGGGAAGAGTAAAACAGTTTCTGGCCTAGTTAAGCATGATGTACAGGGCTCCTGGGTGGCTCAGTTGTTTAAGCGGCTGACTTCAGCTCAGGTTATGATCTCACCGTCTGTGAGTTTGAGCCCCACATTGGGCTCTGTGCTGACAGCTCAGAGCCTGTAGCATGCTTTGGATTCTGTATCTCCCTCTCTCTCTACCCCTCCCCCAGTCGTGCACTGTCTCTCTCTCTCTCTCTCTCTCAAAAATAAATAAACATTAAAAAAAAGGAAAAAAAAGGATGGTGTATCATGCTAAAAATGAAGATAATATTGAAATATTGCACACTAAACAAGACTTTCTTCCCTACTAGTCTCTCAGACATCAGCAACCAACTTCATACCAAGAAAAGGGAAAAGCCTTCAACCAAGAAAAGGGAAAAGCCTTCCCTGGGGCTTTCACCAGCCCCCAAGAATAGCCCTAAAGATACTGACAGGGATTTACCAGATCACCCCTCCCCATGTACACAGGGCTTATAGCATTACCCCATTCTTAAATAGAAGCAGACATCCAGGAGCCACTACATTTGAGGAATCTATTTTATGACAGAGCAAAAAGTATCATGGAAGAAAGAGAACGGGGAAAGCAAAGAAAACTCCATCTAACATTATGTGTCAGAAAGGTAAAAGAAGGTATTGTACCCATGAAACAAGAACAGGATGCTATAAAGAAGGGATAGTCAAAGGGTGAAAAATAACTTAGCAGGGGTGCCCAGGTGGCTCAGTCAGTTAAGTGTCTGACTTTGGCTTAGGTCATGATCTCACAGTTTGTAGTTTGAGCCCCACATCAGGCTCTCTTGCTGTCAGCATAGAGCCTGTTTGGGATCCTCTGTTGCCCTCTCTCTCTGCCCCTCCCTCTCTGGTGCTCTCGGGCCCCCCCCCCCAAATAAATTTTAAAAAATAACTTGGCAAAAATGAAGGAGAGTAAAAGTGAAAAACTAGAGAAAAGTTGAATGATAAAGTTAACATCTTCCAGAAGGTAAAACAAAAGGAAGATTGAAGGGAAAAGATTTTTTTTTTAAGAAAAAAATCAAATGTATGAAAACTGCACATTGCAGAAAGAGAAAGCAGAGTGGAGAAAAACCAAAGAAACCATTCAAGAAAACATCTTAGAACAGAAAGACCTGTGAGTCTAGACAGAAAGGGTCCTTGGGAAGCCCACCAAACAGATGAAAATGAGCCCCACCAAGGCCATCACAGTGAAGTTGTGGGGACTTTGGGGACAAAGTGAAAAACTCCAAACCATCTATAACAAGAGGGTGAACCAGAAGAAAGGAATTCAGGGGATCCAGGAAACAGAGCAGCTAACACAAGAAAGGGACAGAGCCCAGAGCAGTGCTGTATCCCTGGGGGCAACCAGTCAGTCCTCCAGCAGCTGGAGCTGGGAAGAGCCTCTGGGGAAGCATTTTGTCAGGATGAAACTGGTAGGATATCTAATATGTTTGGTTGCATTAAGGGTTTCCGAAAAGAGAATTTGAGGATGAATAAGGGGGAAAGATATAGAAACTAAATAAGCAAGCAAAAGACAATTATGAATTCCATGAAATACAGATTGTGCTGAAAAGGAAAAGTTATCATGGTGAACTACATAGCTTAGCAGTGTCCACACATGATTATTAATACAGCACCGAATATAGAATTAACAAAATCATATAAATACATAGGGATGATGGAGAGATAGGAAAACGTGGGTGTGGTGGTAGAAGTAGGGGGAAGAGCTGAGAGATACCTACATCTTCAACAGCAGGAAGCCTGCAGCTAATGCCTAAAACAAAATAAATCGAGAATAGCAGTATAAAAAGTTATTAGGGATATGGAGGGAGGTGCTACACGTTTCAGCTGAAAGGCTTGGAGAGCCTCCGGGAGAACAGCATGGCGGGTGAGGGGGCTGTAGGGTAGGGGTCAGTCCTGTGGAACCCTCTGACTCTTAAACAATGGGCCTGAGTGCACGGCATGGCCCCAGTCAGACTGCCTTCTTCCTGTTTTTCAGGCTGCTGGGTCTGCCAGTGAAGTGACCTTGCAGAGTAGAGAGATGAGTGGTATCATACACAAACCACAAACGTTACACCCCAGCAGAGCTCAACAGATGGTCACTAACCAAAGACTGGAGAATTCCTACAGATGAGCCATTTCATGTTTCTAAAAAGCAAACTCTGAAAAGTAAGACTGAGGGATCCAACGATTCATCACCCTTGAAATTATTTGCTCAGGGTCTACCTGCTTTGTCAGATTGCAACACTTAGTAAATACATGTTCAAAAATCGTTAATATTTATTTAGTGCTTACTGTGTCCCATACACTATGCTCAAATGCATTACCAGCATTGTCTCATGTGGTCCTCGGGACAACTCTGTGAGGTGGAGAATCTGCCCATTTTACACATTCAGAAGTACAGCCCAGAATCAGTTTTTTATGTCAGGCAAGGGCATAAAACACCATTCTGTTCTACTGCCTTCTGTGTTATCTTTTTCTAAATGTACTTCTTTTTTCCAGCTCTGTTGAGCTATAACTGACATATGATATTTGTTTAAGTTGTACAACATGATGATTTGATATATATATGTATTGTGAAATAATCACTACAATAAGTTTAGTAAACACATCCATCACTTCACATAATTACCATTGTGTGTGTGTGTGTGGTGACAACACCCAAGATTTACCTCTTAGCAACTTTCAAGTATATGCTACAGTGTTGTTAACTATAGTCACCATGCTGTGCATTAGATCCCCAGGACTTACTCATCTTCTTTCCATGTTCCCTTGTTCCTTGCCAAATTCCCAATGACTTGCAGAGTGCTGGCACACAGTAGATTCTCAATAAAGATTTCTGGGGTTTTTTAATTTTTTAATTTTATTTCTTTATTTTGAAAGTGACAGAGACAGCGTGAGCAAGGAAGCAGCAGAGAGAGGAAGAGAGAGAGAGAACTCCAAGCCTGCCTGTACAGAGCCTGACGCTGAGCTCAATCTCACAAACTGAGATGATGACCTGAGCTAAAATCAAGAGCTGGATGCTTAACAGACTGAGCCACCCAGGCACCCCTAAATATTTGTTTTTATTGTCCCTTTTGTTGGGATGCAAACAGAGAAAGGGAACCTATAGAGAGAAGCCCTTCAGCTCATGTCTCTCTTAATATTGTCACACAGTAACTGAGGAAACTCTAATGTCTAAAACTCAACTTTGCTCATACTGACTTTTTTACCTCCTTTCCTCACAGCACCTGATCCTCTTCCAATTTTCCCTTCTTCATTAAGTGGCACCTTCATCCACTCAATTGCCTCTGTCAGAAACCTGACTCCCCCTGTAGAAGACCAGGAATGGCTGATGCAATCCGTGTCTCCCACACCAACCTTCACCAGACGCTGCCTGGCCCCCTGCATAGGTCTTGTCATCCACATATTCCTCTGCCATTGCAAACCCAACATGAGGCCCCAACATCTCTCATCTGCTCTACATTAATAGCTTCCACTTTTGTCCCTTTCTATTTATTGTCCCGATCTAAAAGCACAAAATCTCAGCATGTCCCCCATGGCCCTTCCTGCTAAAAATCCACTACACTAAGAGTAAAATCCAAACTCCTTTCCTCAACCTACTTGGCCATGTTTTATCTGGTCCTGGGACTATCTCTCCACTGTCTCTCCCCACTTGCTCCATTTTGCCCACTGGCCAACCTTCTTGTAGCGTTTCACGTGTAGTGAACGTTTGCACTTCTAAGAGTTTTCAAGTGTGATTCCCTTTGCCTGGAATGACCTCTCCTCTGCTCTATCAGGCCAACTCCTGTTCATTGTTCAGGCCTCAGTGTAAATACTTTTCCTCAGGGAAATCTTCAGTGAACACCCTGCAATCTAAATACAGTTCCTCTGTTACACTCTTCATAATACCCTTATCTTCTTCTTCTGCAGTATGTGTCTAATTTATAATTTTGCATTTATGTATTTCCATGATTGTTTATTTGATATACTTCTTCATATTGGAAATTGCTTGAGGGCTTTCTGAACGGTTGTTTACTGTGGTGTCCTTAAGGAGTACACAGTGTCCAGCCCAGAGTAGATACCCACAAACATCTGCTGCAGGCAAGCAAATGGCAGGTAGGAATGTACAAATGAATGAGTGAAAGAAAGTATAGAGGAAAAGAAAATTCTGAGTGTTTGCTGCAGGTAGTAGACATTTGAGTTTTCTCAACCTGGTGTAATGGAGAAGAGGTAAATAAGATCAGTGTCTTGCAAAGGATGGTGAGTCAGCACAGACATTCACCTACATGGCCTGTGTCTGTGCCATCTGCAGAAAATTATAATAAACAGATAAGTCTATGTCAGTGATGTAAATGGTGCCCCCTAGAATTGTGCAGTTCTCATCTTGCACAATCACACCTGACAGCCTGGGAGGTGATGATAAATGCCAATGGCGTATCGATAAGGGCTGGATGTTCTTGTTTGTTTGTTTTTCATTTTATCCATCTTTGGTGAAACACTGAAGTATCTCTAGGAACCAGACCTTGTCTTGGAGTAACCTTATCTTCCATTGTTTTGTGGCTAGTCTCCAAAACACACTCTTTGCAAGCACCAACATTTACCTTTGCCCTCTCCACAATTTTCATTGTTCCATTCTTATTTTTCTTTTCCTATTTTGGGGGGAGAGCGGAGTGGCAGTTTTTTCTTTATTACACCTGTCATACCTGATGAGCCTGTATTCTGGTCCTTTGCTCTGGCAAGTTCAGAGATTCAATCACACCTATAAATGTGTCTTGCCACCTTGAAAGTGGGTTCTGAATCCAAAGACAAGAATTGGCCTCTAGTCTGACTGTGCACATTTTGGCCAGCATTTTCTCTGCTATACATGTGAGGACCTTAGCTTTCTTGGGGTAACACCATCTGTGGACAGGGTAACAGCAGGACCACCTGCACCTCCTGGCCTGGTGGTTGCTGTGTGATTCTTGAGCATGGTAGGAAAGGGCCAGCTACCTCAGAAATCCAGATATCTACCCAACTGAGTATTTTTTTTTTTAAGTAAGCTCTACACCCAACATGGGCTTGAACTCGTGACCCAAGATCGAGAGGCGCACAACTGAGCCAGCCAGGCGCTCCTCACTTGCTGAGTATTGCCTCCTCCAAGAATTCCATTCTGCTTATCTAGCCTGCAAAGCACAAACGATTTTCTCCTCTCTGAAGGAGAGACATTAGTAAAGCAAATCAGCATGTCGTTCTTCTAAAAATGCTCCAAAGGTTTCCCAGAATACTTCACTAGCTTCATTGCTCACCCCACAATCTCCTGCTAGTCATACCGAATTCCTCGCCATTCCCTCGAACAAGCCAGGCTCCTGTTGCCTTCAGGCCCCAGCACATAGTCACATGGGAAGATTTTTCATTCCCCTTTGCTTGGCCAACTCCTATTTTCCAATCTTAGCTGTACTGTTTTTACTCTCAGAAGTCTTGGCTCCTTCTCCCAGGACAAAAATCAAGTCAGATGCTGGTCAGGTGTTCCTTGCATGCTCAGCCCTCAACACTAACACCACATTGAAATGTTCCAGGTACCTGTGTGTTTCTACCTCGAAGATGCACCTTCTCTGATGGCAGAGACTCACTCATCAAGCACTGTGCTCGGCATCTTACAACTACTCCATAGATGTTTGTTCAGTGGATAAGTAAATGAAAGAAGCCACCTAGTTTCCCTTACCTTTTTCAGGCTTCAGTTCTTGTCACTGAGGGAACATCAGGAACAGGGTCTTTCAGCTGTTCACTGACAGCCTCTGTTACTCTGATTTAAGCAGGTCTTTTTCCCCCAAAGTACACTTCCTTATCCCTGTTGTACATTTCTCCACCTCTTCTTTAGTCCCCAAGGCTCCATCCAGAGCCTCCCAATATGACTATTCAGGGGGATCCCAGGAGGCACCTGTCTGTGCAAGGAGATAGAGACAGAGGCGCAGAGAGAAAGAAACTGAAGTAAAGAGAAACAGGGAGCAGAGGAATCCATGCTTTCTGACAGCCTCTTTTTTGCTCTGCCCTTTACCTCCCAAATCTGAAGGACATACTATTGTTTCTATTGTACAAGGTGTGGCCACTGGGGCCCCAAGGCTTCAACAGCCAGCGTGTCTCGTCAGTTCTGCAGCTTCCAAGAGGTGGGACCGGGTAAAAATAGCTCTCCACTGAGCCTGTACCATGGGCTCAGCCCAGGACAGGGATTGTTCCATGTAATGCTCATGGTAACCTCAGGAGATAAGCCATTTATCCCCAGTGGGCAGGTGAGGAACCTGAAGTCCAGGGAAGTCAATAAACTCCATCCAGGTCACATAGTAAGGGACTGAGCCAGGACCACTGCACCTGCCCTGTGCTTAAGGCCCTCTAGGGGAGGAAAACAGAAAGTATGTGAAAAATAAAGCATACAAGATCACTGGAGGGAAGAGGGGTTCTGGAGCAAGGACTCCATATGTACCTCAGTCTCCTTCACCAAGAGGGGCCAGGAGGCCATGTGTACATCACACCTCTGGAGAATGAGTTGACAGTGCCCACTGCACAAGCCCTCACCACCTTCTTACTGGACACTTCTATTTGCCCTTCCTTCCCATGACTACCCAGGGGCCAGTATTGGCTCTCAGGCCACTTGCTTTCCATAGGATCCTATGGTCAATTCTTCCATTCATGCAGACATAAGAATGTTGGTCCCAGCTCTCCATTCTCAACCTTGACTACACTTTAGAATTACCTGGGAAACTTTTGTAAGCCACACACATCTAAGCCCCACCCCAGACCAATTAAATCATAGTCCCTGGGCTTGGGTCTTGGGTACTGGTATTTTTTTAAAAGCTTCCCTAGTGATTCTCATGTGCAGCCAGATCTAAAAACCACTGCATTTTAGGAGACGGGTCCATATGGAAAAGTTAAATTGCAATATATGGCATTATCTACACACACAAAAGACCCAAATTCTTTGGGGGTCAGGGAGGGGAGTTGGTGACAGCCTCATAAAGGAGGTGAGATTTGACATGACCTTGAGCAACATCCAGAGGAAGGAGGAGGGAGACACCAGAGGAGGAAATGACAGGAACTTGTGCTTTCCTCCTCCTGCTACACAGGGCCCATCCAGACTCTTCCACTCCTCAGTGACATTTTACCCAGGATGGGGGTCAGCAAAGGCAAGCTGAAAAGAGTTCCAAGTATGAAGGTTTATTTTGAGGCACATTTAAACGGTGCCTGATAGTTGATGAACTGGAGAGAAGAGAAAGGAAAAGTAGAGAGAACAGGAGAAAAATACTTGCTCTCCTCTGCCCCCATCACTCCATCCTCCTCCCTCAAACAGAATCAGGTCCTCTCCACTCCTCACTGAGATGAACTCCTGTGCTCTCATCACCAACCATGGAGACTCTTTCAAAACAGGCAGCTCAGAAGGCAATGCCTGGTTCCTTTGCTCCCAGAGCTCAAAGCAGTGCCGCCAGCTGTCTCCATGTCTGCAGCTTCCCCTAAGGAGACACACGGGTGGCACAGGCTGAGCCCAGGGAACCAGCTATGAGGTGTGGGCATCTGTCTCCTGAGGCCACACCCTCTCTTTACTCCCCTCTCCAGATGCTGATGAAAATGTGCTTGCAGCTCTGTTTTATGGAGAGAAACTGAGGTCCACTGGAAGGAAATAATATTAAATATATATATTTATTTATTTTTGAGAGAGAGAGAGAGAGAGAGAGAGAGAGAGACAGAACATGAGTGGGGGAGGGGCAGAGAGAGAGAGAGAGAGACAGAATCTGAAGCAGGCTCCAGGCTCTGAGCCGTCAGCACAGAGCCCAACATGGGGCTCGAACTCACAAACTGTGAGATGATGACCTGAGCTGAAGTCAGACACTTAACCAGCTGAGCCACTCAGGTGCTCCCATCACTGGAGGAAATAATCTGTGGACAGTGATACACCAGAAGTTCCAAGCTAAGGGTAAATTACCCCAGATACCAGTTCAGGTGGAGGAGGTGGGTCAGCATGGACAACAGGGCCACCTCTGTCTTCAAAACATTCCCCAAATAGGGCTAAGAATACCTCCACAAGTATGACCTACTTTTCAGACGTGCTGATGTCTAGGATAGGGTCAGTCCCTGTGGGCTCAAGATCAGGGTGTGGGAGGGTGTGTGTGCCTGTGTGCCTCCCCTCACCACCCCCAACTAACCAAGAATATCAATTTGCATCATGAATTATTCTAGAAGTGTGTCAGAGCAACCACCTAGGCAACATTTCCTTACCCCCAACGCAAATGGAGAGATTTGGGGTGACTCCACCTCCAAACCTGGAACCTGGGGAGTCTGTGTTAAAATGCAAATACAAGGGCCTTAAATATTTTTAAAGGTGTAATATAAGAAACAAACTGCCCAGGGGCCAAAAGGATTACCTTTTATATGCAAATGCAATAATGTATGTTTAAATGCAGTTTTTGTCAGGGTGATGAGCTGACTCAGGCTGGAGGGAAGGGGCCACCTGGGTGGGCTCCAGTGCATAATAAAAACCCCACCAGGGCGGAGAAGAAAAAGGGGATGCAATAACCTGGGAGACTAGATAAGAAATTCTGGGGGCAAGCCAGCATGTAGAAAGAGGACCAGATTCCTGGGGTCAGTAACTAAGGGTGACAAGACTTTCACTTCCACCAGAAATCTGAGTAGTCATCTGGGGCAAAAAATAGGCCAGGAAGGTGCTATCTCAGAAACCAGAGGCAGGAACTCAGAGCAAATGGAGAGCGCCCTGCCTTAGTGGCCCACACTTCCTCTCCTGCAGCACCCCCCTCTCCCCCCTCCCCTCCTGCTCAACTCTAACTCTTCTTTCCAGGAGCGTGCTCAGCTGTGGATTACTTGAATGTGGGACTATGTTGAATTTTATTTTGATATTCCCAGTGCCTGGCATTCATTAAGTGATCACTGATGAAGGAATGATTAATTATTTGCTTCTGTTTTCCTTCTCATCCATTCACCAAATATTTGCTGAGGTCAGCCGTATGGGAGGCAATAGATTGCAATTGAGAGAGACAGAACGTGAAGAAATGATCAGCTAATTCTACACGTGATAATAATTACATTTAGGGTATGAAAGGATAAGAATTGCATAGAAGGGAGACCCAACCCAGAGCAGGGGGTACAAAACAGTTCCTCACAGGAAAGGACATCTCAGATAAATCTGAAGGATGGATAGAAGTTAGCCAGAGGAAGAATTGTTCCAGGCCTAGAGAAGAGCAAAGGTCCTGAGGTAGAAAGTTTAAGGGACTGAAAGAAGGATGGAGGCTGAGTGGCAGCAAAGGAAAGTAAGTAAAGAAAATGGTGTGATGCAGAGAGGAAACAGTGTATATTCACCTCCATCTAGAAGCCCTGCCCCTTCTGGTGCACTGAGCCATTACAAGGAAATCCATTCCAATGGATTCAAAACAGATTTGCATCCATCTCACTGCTTATCCTTTTCTGGTCTTCCCAGGGTCCAGGTCCTGCGTTTGTTTCTTGGTCTGCTTTTCCACAGTACCTGAACGTGGCTTAGGGAGCAGCCCTCCTTTCCTGCATGGATGACTGTCAGATACTGAACGGGCAGTAACCTCCCCCTGGGATTGATTGGCAGTGTAATAGCGGTGACAGTGACTTGCAGAGTGTTGTGGGGGATTCATCCTGGCCTGGTGAGTCACCAGAGTGAGTGTGAAGGGGTGAGCAGAGCAGGCCCCCTGAGGAGCTCTTCCGGATACTTCAGTCACTTCCATCTCTTACTGAAGCTGGAAGTTGAGGCCCCCACAAGACCTAATGGGAGGAAGCAGACTTGTGCTCAGGGCGATGGGGGATTGAGCAGGTAGGAGAGAGATAGTATGTGCCTTGAGTGCCCAAGCCCTGCTGTGAACTGGGTTTACTGTTTCAGGTGAAGATGAATCCAAACAACTGGATAAAACTCATGAAAGAAGCAGAAGTTGCCAGGGAAGCCAGAGAACTCCCAAAGGCTCAAAAGAAGTGACTGTTTTGAGTCAGAGCTTGAACACCATCCAGGTCAGAAGGGAGTAATAACTGAGAACCTGAAATGGAATTTCCTTCTTTTTTCTTTTTTTCAATGACTTTATTTTTAAGTAATCTTTACATCCAATGTGGGGCTCGAACTCACGACCCCGAGATCAAGAGTCACATGCTCCACTGACTGAGCCAGCCAGGTGCTCCAGAATTTCCTTCTAGACAGGTTTGCAGAGTGAGTTGGGGATAGGGTGGCACCGTATACTTTCTGGAGGCACAACCTCAGGGGATGTCATTCAGATCAATGTCAATTTGAGATTAAAGGCGCCCCTTGGCAGTGTGCAGTATGGCAGGCCCGTGGAGGGACAGTATGGTCAGAGGCCCTAGAGAAATGCTGGAAATGCTTTTGGAGGAGCTGAGACTGTCTCCAGGTCCAGCAAGGATTCAGATTCACAAATTTAAGCAAAAGCTTCCATTTCCTGGGCTACTGCCTGCGGACAAGCTGGGTACCTATGAGACTGTGACCAAACCAACTTGTCACTAGCCTTAGAAATGTTTGAACACTAAAAAAAAAAGAGGGAGAGAGGGGCACCTGGCTGGCTTGGTAGTTAGAGCACATGACTCCTGATCTCAGGATTGTGGCTCAAGCCCCATGTGGGGTGTAGCAAGTACTTAAAAATAAAATCTTAAAAAATAATAATAATAAACTTTAAAAATAAAATAAAAACAAATCAGTGGTCCCATGCAAGAATGACATTTATGTATATGGAGTCACTGACAGCTATTGACTGTAACAGAATTTTGGAAACAGACCAACAGTCCATCAGTAAGAGATGGGTTAAGTAAATTATAGTATCCACTTATGGAGAATTATGTTTTATAATGATAGATGAAGGGTCACCTGGGTGACTTAGTCAGTTAAGCATCTGACTCTTGATTTCAGCTCAGGTCATGATGTGACAGTTCATGAGATTAAGCCCCAAGTAGCACTTTGTGCTGACAGTGTGGAGCCTCCTTGGGAGTCTCTCTCTACCTCTCTGTTTGCCCCTCCCCCACTTATAATCTCTCTCTCTCTCTCTCTCAAAACAAATAAAGAAACTTAAAAAAAAAAAAAGGATTCTCCTCCCTTTCCCTCTGCCCCTCCTCTGCTTGAGCACACTCTTTCTCTCTCTCTCAATAAATAAATAAATAAATAAATAAATAAATAAATAAAAGATGAAGAACTTTTTTCACTATGCACTACAAGAAAAATATCTCCAAACTACATTTAAGTTAAAAAAAAAAAAAGCACAGTGCCAAAGTGTGAAGCGTGTACAATGTGCCACCTTCAATATAAGCAAGGAGAAGAAAGAATAATATATATTCATTACTGTGTTTGCAAAAAGCAACTCTGGAAGAATACACAAGAAACTGATCAGTGTGGCCAGCTGGTAGTTTGGGTGACGAATCAGGGAGTAGAACAGGATGTGGGAGTGAGATTTTTTTTCTGTAAACAGTTTATGTTATTCTGATTTTTTCAACCATGTCACTTATTTGTGGTAGGCAGAACAACTTCCTAAAGATGCCCTAATCCTCAGGCCACGTGAATATGCTACATTTTAGGTCATTTAGGTCACGGATGTTAAAATGGGGAGATTATCTGGGTGGGCCCAATCTGATCACTTAAGCCCTCACAAGTGGAGAGCTTTCTCTGGTTGAAGTCAGAGAGATTCAGCAGCAGGAGGCAGAGAGATTGGAAGTTTGGGAAAGACTCAGGGGGCTACATGGAAAGCCTGGGAAAGAAAGCAGTCACCCCTCAGAAACTGTCCTCTGGCTGATAGCCAGCAAACAAACAGGGACTTCAGTCCTGCAACCTCAAGGAACTGACTCCAAATTACAATGTGAATGAGTTTGTTTATTTATGTATTTATTTTTAATTTATTTTTTAAGTTTATTTATTTATTTTCAGAGACAGAGCACACATATGCACAGGGGAGGGGTAGAGAAAGGAAGAGGCAGAATCCCAAGCAGGCTCCACACAGCGCAGAGCCCAAAGTGAGCCTGGAACTCATGAGCCAAAGATCATGGCCCAAGCCAAGATCAAGAGTTGACGCTTAACCGACTGAGCCACCCAGGCAGGCACCCCTATTAATTTATTTTTAAATTTTTAAAATGTTATTTATTTTTTAAAGTAAGCTCTTCGCTTCACTGACCCAGCCAGGTGCCCCAGTGTGGACAAGTTTAGAAGCCAACTATTCCCCTGAGTCTCCAGTGAGGAACACAGCCCCACCAGCACCTTGATTGGGGGCTTGGGAGACTTTAAACAGAGGACTCTGGGGGCGCCTGGGTGGTGCAGTCGGTTAAGCGTCCGACTTCAGCCAGGTCACGATCTCGCGGTCCGTGAGTTCGAGGCCCGCGTCAGGCTCTGGGCTGATGGCTCAGAGCCCGGAGCCTGTTTCGGATTTCTGTGTCTCCCTCTCTCTCTGCCCTTCCCCCATTCATGCTCTGTCTCTCTCTGTCCCAAAAATAAATAAACGTTGAAAAAAAAAATTAAAAAAAAAATAAACAGAGGACTCTGCTGAGCCCACCTGGACTTCTGACCCACAGAAATTGTGAGAAAATAATGTGTGCTCTCTTAGGTTGCTATGTTTGTGGTAATTTGTTGCATTAGCAACAACAATAAAAAATTGTCTATTCAATATTTTTTTTAAATAATGTTTTTTCATTGGTGCTCAGAAAATCTCTTCCTTCTTTGTAATTTTTCCTCCTTGAATGAAATTGAGAGCATGAGTCAAGAAGAGGCTTGAGAAGGGTGCCTGGGTGGCTCAGTTGGTTAAGAGTCTGACTCTTGATTTTGGTTCAGGTCATGATCTCATGGTTCGAGAGATCAAGCCCCACATTGGGCTCAGTAATGACAGCTTGGAGCCTGCTTGGGATTCTGTCTCTCCCTCTCTCTGCCCCTCTCCCACTTATGCTCTCTCTCTCAAAATAAATAAATAAATAAATAAATGTATCTTTACAGGTATTTTTACAAAAAAAAAAAAAAAAAAAGAGCCTTATGAAAGGCTCAGTCCCATCTACATTTTAGGGCAAACTAGGTCCAAAGATTCACCATTGGTTCTATTTTGTCAATTCCTGTTCAGGACTCTAATCCAGACTTTCCTTA
Source organism: Herpailurus yagouaroundi (assembly GCF_014898765.1). Taxonomy (NCBI): domain Eukaryota; kingdom Metazoa; phylum Chordata; class Mammalia; order Carnivora; family Felidae; genus Herpailurus; species Herpailurus yagouaroundi. The sequence continues at coordinate 8,677,736 of NW_024412572.1, forward strand.
CAGTCTCAAGAGAGTGTTCCAGAAAGCATGGAAAAATCAAATACTTAGTTACAAACAAAGAGATATCATAGTCCATTATTCTAGCCTAGGGTTCTTGAAGTTTGGGTCCTGGGCTACAATCATCATCATCACTCATAAACTAGCTGGAAATGCAAAACCTCAGAGTTTTCCTGGATCTACTGACCAGAACCCCTGGGGGTGGTGCCCAGGTTTCTGTGCTTTAACAAGTGCCCCAGGTGATTCTGATGCTCGCTCAAGTCTGAGAACCATCATGTGTCCTAGCCTGTACAATGCCATCTTCCTGTAAATGACTGGGATGAGTGGCAGAGTTCATAGAGAGAGAGATTAGAGGCATTTCAGAAGGTGGGGAGGTTCCCAGATTCATCATAGCACATCTCCAAGTGTCCACTAATTCTCAAGGGCTTAACAACAGAAAGTTTGCTGTGTTAGATAAGCACAAACAGGTTAGGAAAACTTGGCAGGGACAAACAGGAAGTGGCAGGACGCCCTTTCACAGAGGGTCAACTCTGACTCAATACCAGCAGAGGCTGCCCCGACAACACACTGTGGGTGGGCAACCGTGGGCACCATGTAGTCTGTAATATTCTCAAAAGTGCTGTTTTATATCAGTTAAAAACATACCAGAAAACACTATTCCAGAATATAAATAAGGCATGCCTAAGTAAACCAAGAAGTGCTTGCAATTATTAACTACAAAATGTTTTTTTACAATCTGAAAGGAGTTTGTGCACTTAGCTCCCGTCCTGTGTGGTTGGGCAAAAGTTGGCAAATGATGCTCCACAGCAGACCTGGGAGGTAGGAACTCAGGTGAGAAAGTGCCTTTTCTAGGTGCCTGCAGGAGAAAGGGACGGAGTAGTCTGACAGGCACACAAGAAAGAACTCTGGGGGCTAACATGCAAGGAGAGTCTGCCTACCCACCACCCCTGAGGCCCACGGATGGATCTCTTGTTGGATGTCTTCAACAAACAGGCAATTGTCCAAATGGCCTGACTGGGACTCCACTCATTAGTTGCCTTTTGGTCTTCTGCCCATTTATGTCTAGCCTGTCTTTCCCAATTGTTCAGACTCACATTTCCATATGCCCAGCCCTACATGCAGCTTCTTCTGGTGCCTAGCTCAGCCTGTCTCTGTCCCTCCCCCTACACTGCTGGTGGCAACAGCTTAAACTGCACAGCCGTGGATGGACTGCCTAGTGCAGTCACCTGTGCAAAGAGAACCAAGCCCTGGAAGAATGTTTTTAGGAGTCACCTCAACTGCGGGCAGCTTGAGCCCCTTACTTCCTTACAATGTAAGGTGACCCATGTCACAGGGGTGCTTGCATGATGTGGGGCAGAATGTGAGAGTGGGGGAAGAGCTTGGACAGGCCAGGATCAGGAAAAGAATTGGTGATGGAGACAGGGACCCTATTTGTTTGGTTTGTAGGGAGCATCAGAAAGAATAAGCCTAGACACAGCTGCACTGAGACACACAGCTGGACTGTAGTATCCCTGCGGGAACTCCCCCAAGTGTGATACATAACTTGGGGGGTTTCCAGAAAGCTTGAGCCCTTCATCTGTGACAGAAGATACTTCCCTTCTGGGGTGGGGGGGTTGGTCTCAACATCTCTATCTGTATTGCTTTGTTATAATTGCCATGACAAAATAACAAAATACCACAGACTGTGTGCCTTAAACAACAGAAATTTATTTACTCACAATTCTGGGGGCTACAAGTCCAAGATCAAAGTGTCAGCCAATTGGGTTCCTTCTGAGGCCTCTCTCCTTGGCTTGCAGGTGGCCACCTTCTCACTGTGTCCTCACATGGCCTTTCCTCTGTGTGTGTGCACACCTGGTGTCCCTCTGTGTGGCCAAATTTCCTCTTCTTAGAAGGACACCAGTCAGACTGGATTAGGGCCCACTCTTATAGCCTCATTTTAACTTCTTTAAAGGACCCTGTTTTCATCAACGTATGAATTTTGGAGGGACACAGTTCATCCCAGAACACTACTAAGAAATAAATAACATCAACCCATCTTTTTTCTTCCTTTTTTTTAAAAAAAATATTTATTTATTTTTGGGAGAGCCCAAGCAGAGAGAGGAGGACAGAGGATCCGAAGCGGGCTCTGCTCTGACAGGCTGACAGCAGCAAGCCCAATGTGGGGCTGGAATTCATAAACTGTGAGATCATGACCTGAGGAAAGGTGGGATGCTCAACCGATTGAGCCACCCAGGTGTCCCTAATATCAATCCAGCTTACTAATTGAAGGAACCATGAAGAGAAGGCAGGGCTGTGTTAGAATCAGCAGAACAAGTTTTGATTTAAGCACCCCCTGCAAAATATCAGAAAGGTCGTTCTTGTCCCTTGTTAATGAAAAAAAAAATCACTCTGCATCTAGGAACTATTAATTGAGTGCCTCTCTGTGCCAAGAATTGTGAAGGTAAAGCCACAAAAGCTGAAAGCCAAGGCCCCCACTGCAATGCAGGTATTGTCTGATATAATCAAGGAGGATTTATTGAGTGGTGGAGGTTAAAGTAGTATCACACATGCTGGATCCCAGTCTTGAAAAAGCTTGTAATTCTTGCTGGGGCGGCCGGAGGAACTCCTATGATACAACAGGAACACCACCAGGCAATATATGAGTTCTCAATCACGCAGTGCTTCAGAACAAGGAGGATCGATGGGGCAGCGGAGCGAGAACAGCTCAATTACTCAGACTGAAGCATTCATTAGTCTGAGCCATTGTTCATGCTACAGATTTTGCTGCTCAGAACAGTAAGAGCCTTGGGGTCCCTGGGTGGCTCTGTCAAGTTAAGCATCGACTCTTGGTTTTGCTCAGGTCATGGTCTCGTAGTCATGAGATCAAGCCCTGTGTCAGGCTCCAAGCTGACTGTGGGGGAGACTGCTTGGGATTCTTTCTCTCCTTCTCTTCCCCTCCCCTCCCTCAAAAAAAAAAAAAAAAACAAACAGTAAAAGCCAGTTAGAAAGCCTTGATCACATGGATGACTCAAGATCTGCAGTTTCAAGTTTCTAAAATCACAAGCCAAGCGTGGGTCTTGCTCTGCTCACCATTGTCTCCCCCACCCCCCTCCACCTAACACCAAATATGAGCTGAAAGCTTTCTCTGGGTGGCTTTGCCCCTGTGAAAGCATATGAGAAAGGGGGTCCCCACCCCACCTATGCACACAGACCTGACAGTGAGTTTCAATAGGACAGGCTGAATAAGCTCACACCTGTGCCCCGTTCCCACTGCACCCCAAGTCCCTCAGTCCTCTGAGTTGCTGGTAATTATGCCCATATTTGTTTAGGAAGCCCGTGGCTACTTATTGACCAAACAGGGCATCAGTTGACAGGATGTGGGCAGTAGGAGGAGCCTGTAGAATTAGACAAAGACAAGCAATCAGAGCCAGGCAGAGAGGACAGAGAACACAAGGAACTGAGGGCTAGAACTGCCTAGCTTGACTTGTGTTTCTCTCCCCTCTCGTTTCTGGTCCCAGGGGTCCAGATTGGCCTGGGAGTGCAAGCGGGGTCTCCTCGCTTCTCCTGAACCCCACGCTGTCCTTCCAAAAGGCCCCTCTGTTTTCACCCCCAGTTCACCTGTGCGTAGCATGGGGAATGGCCCCCTCCTAGGTTTCTTGGTGTGGGAGGAGCTCTGCTTGGTGGGCCCTTGCTCCTCTATGCACAGGAGTCCACAGGGCAGTGACCAGGGCCTAGTAATGGCCAAAATGCCTTCCTTTCAGATGATAAGTTGGGAATATCTCTAAAAACTGTCTGAAGCAAGTAGATTAGAATTCACTTTCATTGAGAAAGTGCCCCTTTCAGAAGCAACATTTGTTGGGGTAGAGTGGAGATAGGCAGGGCAAAATCAAACAAATGGAGATGGCCAGTGCAAGCTTCCTTACAGCTCCTGGAATCCCAGAGTTCCAGCGTGCCCCAAGTCGGTGCCGGGTTTGACACACAGTCCACACTGCTGGACACTGACAGAGAAACTAACTGCATGCGGAGGGTGGAGGGTCACGGCATCCTCATTCAACTTCTTTTTGTTTGTTTATTTGTTTGAGAGAAAGAGGGCAAGCAGTGTAGGGGCAGAGAAAGAGGGAGACACAGAATCTGAAGCCGGCTCCAGGCTCTGAGCTGTCAGCACAGAGCCCAACACGGGGCTCAAACCCATGAACCATGAGATGATGACCTGAGAAGAAGTCAGACACTTAACCGACTGAGCCACCCAGGCACCCCATCATTCAACCTCTATGTCTCTGGTGTGTGACTTCCAAAGGATACTAGCAGTTCATAAGAATTGATTCAGCATGAATCTGGCTTTAACTACAGGAACAGAAAGATGAGAATCAACCTTCCTTGAGTTCCTGAGGAAAAGGAACCTAAACCTGAGTTTCTCCATGGGTACTACTTTAGTATCCCTGCTCTCCTGCTCTCTCTCACACACAGCTCCTGGAAGCCCTGGGAAGTCCTGAATCTAAACTCTTCATGCTGAAAATGTGGGTTAAAAATTTGTGAGCACTGTGAACCTCCAACATGTAGAGACAGCCCTCCTTCCCCAGGCATTATGGAGCATTAGCAATGGTATTTTCAGTGCACCGCACTCAACAGCAGTATATAGCCCATCTCCCAGGAAGGAAAAGGAGAGGCCCACAGTCCAGGCTCAAGATGGGTAGATATGCTTTGTGACAAGAATACCTAATAATAAATGTATTCTTACTTGAAGGCTTCTATTGTACCAGATGTTTTTACATGATATTCATTTAATCTTCTAGGTATTATTATTAAGGCAAGTTATATGATCTGAACAGAAACCAGAATATAGGTATTATTATTACCATTCCATTGTAGAGATGAAAAAACTGAGTCTCAAGAAGGTAACTAGCTTAGAGAGTTAACTTGCCTCAGGTCATGTGGCTAGTAATTGGGGAAGGTAGAATTGAACTCAAATGACTCCATGGCCCACATAGTAACTACTAGGATTTACTCCCTCTCTCACAAACTGATATTGTCAATTCTCAGCTATCAGCAGTGTTGGTGACTTTAAACACCAAAAGCAGGGCTGGAAAGACCTTAGGAATAATATTCTAGTCCATACACAGCAGGCCTACAGCCTACAGGTCAAAAATTTTTTGTGTTCTTTATTGAGGCATATTTCACATAATTCATCTATTTCAACTGTACAATTGAATGATCTTTAGTAAATTTACCAAGTTAAATTGCATAAACATTATCTTCAATACATTTTAAAACGTTTCCATTGCCCTAATAATGTCCTTTATACCCACTTACCTGCAATTCAAAATATGACCCACAGATGTTGTCTTTGGTCCATCAGATTTAAAATACTAAAAAAGATTCTTTTTGCTAGTTTTATAAAATGAGACAATTTCACACAAAAATTTAAAATTTTAAGTTCTTGAAAAAACAAGATTGAACAAAATTGGACCTTCCTTTATGCAAGGCAAAACTGGTAGCTGGCTCCTTTCAAACAAAATGTACTTGCTGGGATTTAAAAGCAAAAATGAACTATTGGAACCTCATCAAGATAAAAAGCTTCTGCACTGCAAAGGAAACAATCAACAAAACTAAAAGGCAACCAACGGAATGGGAAAAGATATTTGCAAATGACATATTGGATAAAGGGCTAGTATCCAAAATCTATAAAGAACTCACCAAACTCCACACCCAAAAAACAAATAATGCAGTGAAGAAATGGGCAGAAGACACGAATAGACACTTTTCTAAAGAAGACATCCAGATGGCCAACAGGCACTTAAAAGAAGCTCAATGTCACTCCTCATCAGGGAAATACAAATCAAAACCACACTGAGATACCACCTCACACTGGTCAGAGTGGCTAAAATGAACAAATCAGGAGAGTATAAATGCTGGCGAGGATGTGGAGAAACGGGAACCCTTTTGCACTGTTGGTGGGAATGCAAACTGGTGCAGCCACTCTGGAAAACAGTGTGGAGGTTCCTCAAAAAATTAAAATAGATCTACCCTATGGCCCAGGAATAGCACTGCTAGGAATTTACCCAAGGGATACAGGAGTGCTGATGCATAGGGGCACTTGTACCCCAATGTTTATAGCAGCACTCTCAACAATAGCCAAATTATGGAAAGAGCCTAAATGTCCACCAACTGACGAATGGATAAAGAAGATGTGGTTTATGTATACAATGGAATACTACTTGGCAATGAGAAAGAATGAAATCTGGCCATTTGTAGCAACATGGATGGAACTGGAGAGTGTTATGCTAAGTGAAATAAGTCAGGCAGAGAAAGACAGATACCATATGTTTTCACTCATATGTGGATCTTGAGAAACTTAACAGAAGACCAGGGGGGAGGGGAAGGGGGAAAAAAATTACAGAGAGGGAAGGAGGCAAACCATAAAAGACTCTTAAATACTGAGAACACACTGAGGGTTGATGGGGGGTGAGGGAGAGGGGAAAGTGGGTCATGAGCATTGAGGAGGGCACCTGTTGGGATGAGCACTGGGTGTTGTATGGAAACCAATTTGACAATAAATTATATTAAATAAATAAATAAATAAATAAATAAATAAATATTATTTTCATCTTCAAAAACAAACAAAAACAAAACGTACTTGCCAGTTCCTCATGAAATTAGTGAGGGGGCCCAGGAGGGGGCCCCAGAACCATGGCCCCACATTTGCCCTACAGACCCAGGCACCTGGCTGTATGGCTCTTGGCAGACGGCAGAGCCATTGTGTCTGTGTCGTTGTTACAAAGATAGCTTTTGGTTCTCACCAAAAAGGAGCTGCTCTTTTTACTTGGGCAAAATTCTGTGAAAGCAAAGCCACATGTCTTATTTTGAAACTTCACAATTAGGGTTTGTACCTGATGTGGCAAAGGAAAGCTCAGAGTTTGCTTCTTTTCTTGCTGTCTCTTTGGAATCTACCTCTCCCTGCACATAAAGATGGCATTTCTTGAATCTTGCTTTTTGGCTTAACTTTGCTAGACTCAGTGCAGACACACTTCTCAGGGAGCTCGTAACGCAGCTGATCAGAGGATGACCTTCTTTAGTTACTAAGGTAGACTTTGCTGGTTGTCTACTCAATTTCTCCTTTGTTCCTTACCATTTTGTTCAGAGTGGCAATATTTTCAGGGAAGGTGGAGCCAGCCCTTGGGAGCCAAATACGACTGGCCTGACCCATGCTAGGGACCCAGGTCTCTTTGACAGTGATTGGCTTAGGATAGGTATATGACCTTCTCTAGTCAGAGACATAAGGGGATAAGGACATTGGCTGGGGGACATTTAGAGCAGATTCCCCCTTTTTGTCATCTTTGTTTATTGTCACAATGGTACGTAACACTTGGTGCTACAGCAGCCACCTTGTGATCATGAGGGCAAAGCCAAGAGAATCACAGAGAGGATGAAATAGAGCCCTGATGTTGTTGAGCTGCCAAATCATCCAGACATCTCATGCTGGACTTCCAGTCATGTGAGATCAGCTATGCCCTTATTGTTCAGGCCACTTCTACTTATGCATTCTGTTATTTAAAACCTAAAGCATCCTGACCAAAGTGTAACATTCTAATCATAAGTCCTATTGCCAACTGGGACACTTCCCTGCTCCCTATCACTTGCTCAATTTTTTAACCATATTTTGGGGTGGGTTTCTCATGTAGAAAGCTACGTTCAACCAATTTATGTTGGTATTGTTTTTAAATTTCAAGAGGTTGAGTTTTCCTCATTTTGACTCCAGAGTTTATGTGCAAATGATATGACCCAAAAACTGTATTACAAAAGTCTCTGAGGTTAACCAAAGAAACAAAGGACAAATGCACAGACCTTGCCATGGCAGATGTACTTCCACCAGCAATCCCGGATTAAATTAGCAAGCAGGCAAAGAAGGTCACCTGCCAAACCATGTACTGGTGGCCAGCTCTGAAGGCCTGTGAAATGGCTTTGTTTGCTGCCAGCCTCCACCCATGGGCTTGTTTTAATTAGAGAATTAATAGTCCCTTATGTCAGGAAGGCTACAGCTGCTTCAAGCCTCACCCCACCCCAACACCTGGGGGAATAGTCTTCGGTCACCCTGTTGCTGGGCTGAGGAGAGGGCAGCCCCAAGCACCGGCCATGGGCCCGTTGCTGTGCCCAAAGCTCTACTCACTAATACCAGCTTCTATCTACTGAACACCCACTACGTGCCAGTTATCCCTTGTCATAATGCCACTCTCTAAAACTACACTATTATGTGGGATAATTACAGGGCCCATTTCATAGACAAGGAAACCAAGGCTCAAAGTGTGCAAGTAGGTTGCTTGAAACCAAAAAGCTGAAAAATTGCAGCGCTCCCTCTGTCTCCGAAGTCTGCTGGCCAATGCCACTCAGATCCAGAAGAAGGGGCCAGGGTTGTCACCACACTCCCAGGAGGGGCCTTCACTGCAGCTCACGGCTCTGAACAACTGCTTTCTGGCCATCAGGCTTTTACCCCTGAGTCCTGAGCCTGAGCCTGCCTCTTAAGCTCCCAGTCAGTAAAGGAAGGCTCCTGTGCCCGGGCACACATGCTGAGATTTGTTATAGTAGCCAGCTGAGGGAAGTGCCAGGCCCTTTCATCCCACATTCTGCCTTTCTCACCTGTCCCCTACTCTGGAAATAGCCTCCTGATGACAACCTCTGTTATTAAGACAGAACCAGAGGCAATACCTAAGATGTGTTCTTGCCAAGAAGTTTTAACCAGAATCTAATCAAACCTTGTAGATTTAACTTTCAGTTTATAGGAAATATAAAGATAAAGGAACAAGTTAAACAATACAATGGGGGGGGCGCCTGGGTGGCGCAGTCGGTTAAGCGTCCGACTTCAGCCAGGTCACGATCTCGCGGTCCAGGAGTTCGAGCCCCGCGTCAGGCTCTGGGCTGATGGCTCAGAGCCTGGAGCCTGTTTCCGATTCTGTGTCTCCCTCTCTCTCTGACCCTCCCCCGTTCATGCTCTGTCTCTCTCTGTCCCAAAAATAAATAAAAACGTGGAAAAAAAAATTAAAAAAAAAAAAACAATACAATGGGGAAATAATCAGACAAAATCATGGTATGAAATTGTGTATGAGATATACAGGTCAGTACCTGTCTCTTCAGGAATCGATGACACTGGGGCCCCTGGGTGGCTCAGTTGGTTAAGCAGACAACTTTGACTCAGGTCATGAACTGGTAGTTTGTGGTTTCAAGCCCCACATCGGGCTCACTGCTGTCAGTGTAGAGCGAACGTCGGATCCGCTGTCCCCCTCTCTCTACCTCTCTCTCTCTCTCTCAAAAATAAACATTAAAAAAAAACCAAAGAAACAAAAAACAAAAAAAATGAGGGGCACCTGGGTGGCTCAGTTGGTTAAGTGTCTAACTTTGGCTCAGGTCATGATCTCGTGCTTGCGTGGAGCCTGCCTGGGATTCTCTCTCTCTCTCTCTCTCTCTCTCTCTCTCTCTCTGCCCCTCCTCTCCTCTCTCTCTCTCTCTCTCCCTTAAAAAATAAACTTAAAAAAAAAAAAAGAATCACCAACACTGTAAAAGGAGAAGTAATTGTTCTAGATTAAAATGGATGAGAAAAATAACAACAAAACACAATTCATGATTCTTGATTGTGTCCTGGTTTCAAAAAACCAACCTCGAAAGGTATTTGGGGGCAGATGGGAAAACTTGAATATGGCCCTGTTATTAAATTAAATTAGATAATTATTTTCTAGGACAATATCCTTACTTTCTGGAGATGTTTCTGAAGGGGAAAATCACTGTTTGTAATTTACTTTAAAATAATTCGAAGACATAGAGATAACAGGTAGGGGTATAGAGAATAGATAGAATGAGCAAATATGGCAAAATATTTACCATTGTTGAATCTGGGTGGTAGATATATGAAGATTCTTTGTACAGTTTTTCTATTTGCATGTATTTCAAACATAATAAAAATGGGGGGGGCTTTCATAACAAAAAGTTTACAAACTAAATGAAGATGATCATAGGATGGAGACCTGAAGCCAGGGCCTCTGTTGGTCAAGTTTTGCCCAGCTGGTCTCCTCCCTTGGTGTTCTGCCCAGCTGTTGGGCTCCCCTGACACTTCAGCCTGGACTCTCTGAGGCTTGAAGGAGCTTAGAGTCGGCTGAGGCCCCTAGAAGCAGAGCAGGAAGAACTGGTTCTAGGGCTGGACAACCAAGGTGGGATTCCTAATTGGTGACTTGGAATGAAGATAAATATGTCTCCCATAAAGGGGCCCCTGAGGAAGACAGACCCTATACAGAAGAGCAAAAGTCCCTCCTGGGCATGCCTCCCAGCAAGAATAGGAACAGAGTTAAAAGCATACTAAGATATAAATGTATCTGGGCGCCTGGGTGGCGCAGTCGGTTAAGCGTCTGACTTCAGCCAGGTCACAATCTCGCGGTCCGTGAGTTCGAGCCCCGCGTCAGGCTCTGGGCTGATGGCTCAGAGCCTGGAGCCTGTTTCTGATTCTGTGTCTCCCTCTCTCTCTGCCCCTCCCCAATTCATGCTCTGTCTCTCTCTGTCCCAAAAATAAATAAAAACGTTGAAAAAAATAAAAAAATAAATAAAATTAAAAAAATAAATGTATCAATCAACACACTGTACACTTTAAACTTACAGGATGTCATGAATCAATTTTATATCAATAAAGATGGAAAAAAGAAATAGCACAGTAAGATAACGGGCAGCAAGTCTGGGCCCTGAAGTTAGAGTAGAAAGTCATTCCTGGCTATGAAGACCAAAAATGAGGTTGAGGCTCCCCAATCAATTAGCAGACTTAGCACATTTTCCATAAAACACCAGTGAACTTAACAGAATTTGAGAAAATGATCACATAACTCATATGGAAAAGTGGGCCAAAAATACAGATTTGAAGAATATTTTTAGAGATTATAAGCTCCCTGAGAAGAATCACGCCTGACTTGTCTATCTCCCCACCCAAACCCTCATTCTGCCATAGGAGCTTGCATACAACAGGTCTTCAAAAAAGTTTTTTTGTGGGGTTTTTTTTGGTATTCAAAAAATTTTTTAATTTTTTAAAATATTTATTTATTTTTGAGAGAGAGAGAAAGAGCACTACAGTGTGAGTCAGGGAGGGGCAGAGAGAGAGGGAGACACAGAATCTGAAGCAGGCTTCAGGCTCTGAGCTGTCAGCACAGAGCCCAATATGGGGATTGAACCCATGAACCATGAGATCATGACTTGAGCCAAAGTCAGACTCTTAACCAACTGAGCCACCCAGGCACCTCTTCTTTTTTTTCCTTTTAATTTTTTTGTTTATTCATTTATTTTGAGAGAGAGAGAGAACAGGTGGCAGAGGGGCAGAGAGAGAGAGAGAGAGAGAATCCCAAGAAGGCTCAGAGCTGTCAGCATGGAGCCTGATGTGGGACTCAAACTCACAAACAGTGAGATCATGACCTGAGCTGAAACCAACAGTCAGATGCTTAACTGGCTGAGTTACCCAGGAGCCCAGATAGAGTACTTCTAAGTGCAATCTAACTGAATAAATTTCTCATAGCCAGTTTTCCTTTTTCTTTTTTAATTTATTTATTTTGAGAGAAAGAGGGAGAGAGAGAGAGAGAGAGAGAGAGAGAGAGAGAATCCCAAGCAGGCTCTGTGCTGTCAGACAGAGCCCAGCTTGGGGTTCGAGCTTAACGAACCATGAGATCACGACCTGTACTGAAATCAAGAGCCAGATGCTCAGCCAACCTGTGCCACCCAGGCACCCCGGTCACAGCCAGTTTTCTTAGACATAGGAAGAAATTCCACTCCCACCTTCTTTTCCCATGTTCATTAAGGTTGTAGGGAGAATGGGAGATGTAGGACAGAATAGTCCTCTAATGGTCTCATATGTAAGCATTGGCTACCAACAGGTCAGCCAATTCTGTTAGGATCAGGACCAGGTCATATGTCTTCTGCATTCCTTCGGGTCCAGCAATGTTGGTCACAGACTAAGTGCTCAAAAAACATTTGGAAAATTGAACAGATTACATCTGAAGCCAAAGAGCACTAATCTTACTTGTATAAGGTGGAGCTCAGGGAACTTTCCAAAAGAGGGAGAAGGTATACATGGCACAGGAGGTCTGGTGGAGGGGCCATTGATTCCATATAAAACTGGACAGGAAATGCTCAAAGATGGTATCCTGGCTCTTCTGCCCTTTGGAGCCCCCCGACCTGTAAGAAGGAAACTTCCAGAGTTTCCCCATGATGAAAGTTTTAACTGGGCTACAGCTAGAGCATCTGGGTTCAGGAAAACAGGCAGTCACTTGAGCTGGCTATATTAGTAACCACCATTAAGGGGTGATTTTATTTGGTTACCTGGCCTCTGGAAAAGGAAATGGGCTATAGGCAAAGAAATTAGCAATCTAAAAGCAAGCAAATTTGTCAAGTAGAAAAGGACTCTGAGATCAGAGGCTCTAGTCCTGCATTTTACACAGCAGGGTCCAGAGAAGGGAAATACCTAGCCCTGAACCACTTCCCTTGTTAGGAGCAAAACAGGTACTAACTAGAAGCTAGCCACTGACTCCACACTCCCACCCCTTCCCACTCGGGCCAGCCTCTCCCACGAGACAGTCACTCTGCCTCACCACCCCACAGACAGTCTCACTGTTCTTCCTTCCCCAAATCCATCCATCCGCCCACAGGCCTTTGCCATCCTTCCCACTCTGTGGGTGCCATACAGTTCTGATGGGCATTGTGCTCAGAGAGCAGCAAGCTGGGACTTGTGGTCTTCCTGAGTTGTTGTTTTGGGCTGCTAAAAAAGCTGGTGGCCACTGACTGCATCGGAGATGTATGCAAAAGGCATCTGTGTTTCTTAGTGTCCCCAAACACCAGGCTCAGTGCCAAAGAAGCAGACCCTTTGTCAACAGAGATGCCTTGGCTTTGTGCACTCAGAGGGAGGCAAAAAAAAGTCTGCTGGCATCAGACTCATCTCTAGGGGAGGAGGGAAAGGGAGTCATCTACAGAAGTTCCAGTAAATGTTCTCATTTAAACAAACAACAAGAAAATAATAAGATGGAGAAAGAGCCAACGGGGCGGGGACAAGCAAACTCTTGAAATTGCATTATAATTAGAGCATAACTTTGTTCCGGATCCTCAGGTGCAGAGAGGGCTGGTGTGTTTATTAACCTGGTCAAAAGACATCAAGGCAAATTGAGTTGCAGCCTAGCCTTGCCAACGAACAATTTAGCATGCAAATGTGACTAGCACTGGGGCTCGAAGGAGACCAATAAGGTCTTGGGCAGTTGAAGAGGGAAATCCAAACTGGGCTGCCTTGAAAGTGAGGGGAGTCACTGGGGAGAACAGAGCAGGGGTGGGGACAGGTATCCTGTTTCCACCAGGGACAATTTTCATTGGTTTGATACCGGCTGATACCAAAGCTAAGAGCTAGCTGGTTGGCCCCCAAGGACTGTGCCAAGCCACAAATGGGAGTACAGCAGACTAAGGCCCAGGAAAATTTACGTGATTCTGTGCCAGTATTAACCCAGCAGGAATGCCTACCGATCAGCACCGCTGCTCCAAGGCCAGGAGGGCATTGCCAGGGTGTTTGCCCAGCAGAAACTAGCATGTGGGCCCCAAAGAAACCTTTCAGAGTAGGCGGAGGGCAGCCTATACCCCTGTGAATCACTCTCTGGTGGTTTTGCTGTGGTTTCAGAACCCGTGGCTAGGGCAGAGGGACCACGAGGGCCCCTGGCCGGGTTGCTTTCTCTTCTCCCAGCTGCTTCTGTCTCTCTCTCAGGCTCCTGGACACAAAACAGCTGAGCAGATAAACAAGTCACCACCTGCTCCCTCCTCCCCCATGACACCGCCCCTGTCCCCAAGTCCCACCCCTTCTTCCTAGCATTCTCTCCCTCCATTCCTCCCTGAAGCCAAACTTCCCAGCAGCAGCAGCTGCCATCGGCTCTCCCCTCCTGTGCCTGCCTCCCCAGCACACCCTCAGCTCGCCCCTCCACAGCCCCCCTCTGCCCCTTGCTCCCCACCAATGGCAAATGAGGAACATGTGTACAGAGCCCTGGGCTCTCCCCCTTCCCAGAGCCATTTCAAACAAAACAGTTGTGCTTTCTGAAAGTAATTCGTGGAGCTCTGGGTCCCCAAGGAAAATGAGTTTATGGCATCCACAGCCCTGGAGCCAGTGAGTGTCTGGCCACTTGGCCCAGAGCCCCTCTGCCAAGCACAGGAAAGCTAGAAGGAAGGGGTTAACCTGAGCAGAAGCCAGGAGGGGCCCAGCTCCAATCCAGACTGCAGGGGAGGCAGATCCCTGGGATGGAGGGCAGCAGGAAACAGCTCAGAGAGGCCAGGAGGCCAAGGCCCAGTTTAAACCCTGAATAAAGGCCATCTTTTTGGTAGCCTGCATGCATGCTCTCTCTCTCTCTCTCTCTCTCTCTCTCTCTCTCTCTCTCTCTCTCACACACACACACACACACACACACACACACACACACACGGTATATTCTTATTACCAAAATAAAGGTTGTCACAACAGACTCTGGTAGGCAGAAGCTCTGAGTTGGTGCTGTTTAATAAGTCCCCAGTGCCAATTGTAGGCATTACTGAAGACCTCGGTGGGTGGATGAGTGCCTCCCAGGGAGGGGAGGTGTGTGTCAGGAGGATCCCCCAGAGGACTCCTTGGCAATTTAGAGTTTAAATTTGGGTTACTACTGGCTCACCTGAGTTCTCAGAAGCTGAAGCCAATGTAACTGGGAAGACAGTGTACTAGCCTGTCTTCACCCTCAGGCTTCCCTAGTTCCTCAGAGCTCTCAAAAAAAAAAAATTGTAGGGGCACCTGGGTGGCTCAGTCAGTTAAGCATTTGACTTTGGCTCAGGTCATGATCTCATGGTTCATGGGTTTGAGCCCTACAGTGGGCTTTGTGCTGACAGCTCAGGGCCTGGAGCCTGCTTCGGATTCTGTGTCTCCCTCTGTCTCTGCCCCTCCCGTGCTCACACTCTTTCTCTGTCTCTCAGAAATGAATAAACATTATAAACAAATAAACTGTAAAAATTGTAATTGAAGTATACTTGACATACAACTCAGAGCTCTCTCTTTACTGTTTTATAGACAAGCAGGGAGTGGATTTGTTTGAGGAAAATAAACCTGGCTTCCATTTGCTAAATGTTTCAAATCTGTTTGCATAAACCAATGCTATTTTGTGGAAAGTAGCAGCAACATTAGACTGGATAGCAAGGAGCTGGGTTTGAAACGGTGAATGGTGGAATGACCCTGGACAAGTTACATTACCTCTCTGAGCCTGTTCTCTCATCGGTAAAATGGAAATACTATCACTACTCCATATTCTTCAGGTGAAGTGAAGTGACAAGGCAAAGTTAATGAAACATGCCTGCAACACCAAGCATTCTGCTGAGGCCCCACCTGGTGCTCGGTAAAATTGTTTATATTCTGTGGGAGACAAAATGGAAACACCAAACGGAAAATGGACAGTGGAAAGGCGGGTGCAAACCCAGAGACTCTGAAAAGGTCCATGTAGAACCACTGCATGAGGTGGGAGGAGGCAGGTGAAATATTCCAGGTAGAAGTAAGTGAACACTTCTTCCCTCCTTCTCCTTGGAGAGCAGGGTTTCCCAGCCTCAGCACTACTGACATTTTGGGTCAAGGAATTCTTTGCTGTGGGGACCTGTCTGGTGCCTTACAGGATTTTCGGTAGCATCCCTGGCCTCCACCCACTAGATGCTGGTACCACCAACCCCTCCTTATGACAATCGAAATGTCTCCAGACACTAGCTGGGTGTCCCCTGGGGGCAAAAGAGGACCTGGCTGAGAACTGGTGTCAGGAGCTAGGAGAACAGGCCTCCTTTTAGGAGTCTGAACCAGGGCTGTGCTCATAGTACGGAGTCAGTAAATGTTAGGATAGATGCTCGCTGATACCTTTCTTTTAAGCAAGAGAGGCTCTCACAACCCGAGAAGGAAGATGTAGTCATGGAAAAGGCAATGAGTGACCATTCTAAGAAATATGGTGGGTGTGGGAAGGGGAAGGAGCAGCAGTGGCTGCTATTGAACAGGCTGGAAGGAGAGGCTGGCCAGTGCCCACCACTGACCTCCCCCACCCTCCCTCCAGGAGGCACTCACTGTCTTAGAGGGAATTCCCCACTTCTGGACTTTCCTCTCACCTTATTTGAAGAATAGAGTTGAATTTGTGCATCAAAGTGGAGAATGATTCAGGGTGGTAGGAGTCAGATCTGTTTCTGCCCTTGCTTTGTAACTAATGAGACGTGTGCCCTTAGACAAGCCATTTCATCTCTCTGCAACTGTTTCTTTGGCTGTGAAATGTGGGAGTTAAGAGTTGATGAGAGCTAAGGTCCCTTCCAGCTGGAAGTTCTAAGGCCTGTGAGCACCACAAATGTGATTAAACCAACTGGCTAATTAGGGCAACGTAAAGTTCCGTCTTACTGCACTTCAAGCCAGCAGTGTAATTCTCCACTTCTCTTTGTTAAGACCTATTGCTGCCAGAAAAGCTTTTGCAAATTCCTACTAGAAAGCACTGTGCTAGCCACTGTGGGAGAGAGAAGACTTTCACTCTTTCCTTCGCAATCTCATTAAAGAAAAAAATAATTCTAATTAAAGGCCATGAATTAAAAATGCCTCATACCCCCCAATGGCTTCAAAGTGAGGCCAACCTGCGTTAGAAGGCTAGCTCCGTACTAGGATTCCTCAGGCAATCCACTGAATCTGTTTCTTCATCTGTGAAACTGGCATAATAATAGCACCAATGTTACAGGGTAAAATTGTAAGGGTTAAATACTTGCAAGAAAATTAGCATGGTGCTTGGCATGTAAATAAGTGCAAAAAATTTTTTTTTGTTTGTAGCAAACACTTGTTGGATACTCTGAACCAGGCACTGTGCTCGGCCCTGGGAACATGGAGATGGGAGACAGGGCTCTACCTCTGGAGAAGCTCACCTGATGGTGGGCAAAGAAACAAGGACCAGCTACAGTGCCCTGAGAGGGCTATGATGGAGCAGGGTAGGAGGAGGACTGTGGACACAGGGAAACATCCGGCCCTGATCACAGGACACGGAGCGGAAATAATGTCTGCGCTGGGTCTTGAAGCACGGCCAATGGTCTTCACTCAGATTAAGGAGGCAGAACATTCCAGATGAGAGAACACATGTGCGAAGGAGCCAAATGCCCTGTGCTTCTGCAGAAACTGCGTGCACTGGATCATGGCTGAGTACATATGGGATAGTGGTCATAAGTGAGCCTGGATGTTAGTTCCCAAAGGGACCTGCACAAGAAATACTTCTTTTATCAGACACACTATTTCCCTTTTTGACACAACCACCAGGCAGCTCAGAGCTGATTTTTAGGCTCAGTGTTACACACTTCCCTGAATCTAGTATTTCTAGTATTTCTAGAATCTAGAATTTCTAGTATCTAGAATCTAGTATTTCTAGATTCTAGTATTTGGTTTTATCCATTAATTATAAACTACCTTAATTCCTTTTTGAGTAAGGATGGCACATGAGTAAATGAATGAATGAATGAACTGTGAAATACAAGAGTGCATGGATAAGAATGAAGTCAAGTCTTGTAGGGTGAGCTCCCCCAGGGTGGTGAGTTTGTTGTGTTCGCAGCTGTATCACCAGTACCTGGGCCAGTACCGGGCACACCATGGGAGCTCAACAAACCACTGCTGACTCAGAGAGTGACATTAGGAATTTTCACCTAAAAAAAGCCTTCTCTGTAAGATACAAAAGAACTGACCTGTGGGGCCATTCCCTGGCCCTATCACACCTTTGGGCTCCATATTGGACTTCCTTGTATATTGTTCCCCACTTGTTTGGGCTCATGGCCTTGCTGTTCCAGCCAGATGGCATGCTATACCTCACGGACAGATGCTTTGCCATATATGTCAGTGTCTCCCAAACCACACTTAGCACAGAGCTTGTCCCAAAGCAGCCTCCCTAAATTTCTGTGGTTTTAGCCTGATAAACACCTGCAATCCTTTGTAGTTGAAAAAGGGTGAGCAACCAGGACCCTTCCAAGTCAGGTTGGACTGGTTTTCCTCCCTGACCATGCATTTGACTGCATGGAATAGTATTTCTTTCATTCATCCAATTGATCAATGACTATTTGCTGGATGAAGGAAGGAAAGAACTGCTTCTTATTGGTGTGTTGAAGGCCTTTGTGCATTTTTATCAACTGCATTTGACCCCCCTCCCACAAAAGGCAGGGAAGGCAAGGAGGAGCTGCTGGTCCTCTGGAGAAGGGACAGAGGCTCCAAGGGAGAGAGGACAGAGGGGGATGGCAGGTGTGTAAAAGCCACGGGCACTGCTGCTCTCACACCCGGTAGACCTCTTCTCTCAGCTCTCCTCAAGAGTCAGCATCAGGCCAATGACTGGGGTAGGTGACACACGGAGCACTCATGGCCTAGCTGGGCCCAGTGCTGGGTCCCGAATGGCCTCTCTCACACCTTCCTTCCTTCCTCCTTCGCCTTCTTCCTCCCTCTCCCTGTCTCTCCCTGCCTCTCTTAGTGAAAGGACTCCCTTGACAAGAGTATAAGGTTTCAATTGCCTGTGTCTTGGGAAATTACAAGATCTTTCCCCCTTTCTCTTTTTAACCAGGATTACACATTCAGAGTAAGTTGGCTCCCAGGGCCTGCCCAGCTGCTGCAGGGCTGGAGGATGCCAGAGACTTCTGGGCTTGGCCACCCAGTGCAGGGTGGTCAGGTCACAGTGAAAGCCACCAGGCCTGCTCTCCCCTCTTCAGAACTCCAGAACCCCCCTTTCAGAATTCTGAGAGTCCCAGGCGTCCTTGCAGAGGAGGGGGGTGCAGCTCAGACCTGCCCTCCCCGGTCAGGCGTCTGGCCACCAAGTCTCCTTCCATTCCAAGGACAACTACAGCAGGAGGGAAAGATGGGAGACACCAGGTTATTTGTGATCTGACCATTCTCCTTTGGAAAGAGAAGCATTTCACAATATATACATGGAGTAAACCATTTTTTTATATCTTAAACTCATACAAATTATATGTTAATTATATCTCAATAAAAAATGGGTTAAAAAGAAAGAGAAGCAGGCCAAGAGGGTAGATAAGATTATGAGAACAGCAAAGGGGAGAGAGTGAAGAGAGACAAAAAAAAGGAGGGACTCTGCAAATTTCCTGTAGCCGTGGGCCCTGAGCTCTGGCCACCAAGAGGAAGTGGGGTTCTGAGGACATGGCCTGAAACAGTCTTCTTCAGAAAATTAGAAAGGATCAAGGGGCACCTGCTGGCTTAGTTGGTAGAGCATATGACTCTTGATCTTGAGTTCAAGGCCCACATTGGGCATGGAGCCTACTTAAAAAAAAAGAAAGAAAATTAGAAAAGTTCAAAATAGCGATTTTGGAGTGCAGGAGGAAGGCTGAGCTCTTCCATCATCAGTAACATTCACTGGGTACAGCTCTTCTCTACACTGATAATCAGAGCAAGTTGCTCCTGGGTGTAAAAGTGCACATACTGTTCCCTAATTTGAAAGGCCTGGGAAATGTGGCCACGTTTTGGCCATTCCCCCCGACTCATGGACAGTGGAGGTTGTGCGCTCATAGCACATTGGAGGCTAGGCATCGCCAACGCCCTGATTGTACAGGGGGAAACCCTTGTTCTAGTGATGAAACCTACTCCAAGACCCAGGCCCCAACACACTGCCTCCCCCTCACACACCAGAGCAGGGGGTGCGGGGTGGGGGGTGGCCAACTAATGCCTGAGTGCAAAGTGATTTAAACAAATGAAATAGACACGGTGCCAAGGTACACAGGCTGTGGTTGTGGAGTTGGGTTCTTGAGGCAGAGTTTGGAAGTGGAAACAGTCAACTTTTGGCCTTTGAAGGTCTCTGAAAGGCCAGGCTGCTGTCAGCCTTCCCCAGTCCCCCAGGGCTCCTGCTTGGCTGCTGGGCGCTTGGTATTTTCCAGGACACAATATTGGGCACCTTAAAAGAAGACTGAGGGGAGTCAGGATCAGCGTCTGGCTCAGATTTCCTTACTCGGGGCGGACACGGTCTTAGGAAACTGCCCACAGTGCACAGTCCTATCATTCAAATGAAACATAAAACCCCAGCCCTGGGGAGTCACACGTGGTCACCAAGGACACCCCGGCCTGGGGCTAAGCCAAGGGCATTAGCCTGGGCGGCTCAGGACTGCTCCGCAGCTGGGATCAGTCCTTTTCTCAGACCCCCCCAGTACCACCCCACTCAGGACCCTCTCAGGACCCTCCAGCTGGTCCCTCTTAAGTGCAATATTCCCTGTGCTTACCTTGGGGCTCACTGTGCTATGGAAACAGCATGCAACTTCCCAGGTTATGAGAAATAACTTTCCTAAGAGTGTCACCAGCTGCAGACGCCCCTGTCATAAACTGTCCCAGCTCTAAGCCGCCTAGGGCTTTTATCCCCTCCCTCTTAGCTACTCATTACCCAGCTTAATTAGGCCAGGAAATGCTCACGCAGAGGACACTCTCGGCAGGAGGCGAGGCTGGAGGAGAGATTCTCAGCAGCTCCACTTCCTGAGGCTGGAGCTGGGGGCTGGGGAAAGCCTGGTGAAGGACTGTGGAGATGGCAGGGCTGTGTCCTCCAGCGAACAGCTGCTGGGAAGGAGGCAGAGATGCGCACATTTGCTCCTCGGGCCCTCCAGGGAGCTGAGGGTTGTACTTGTTTACGGGAACAGCACCGGATCTGAAAGCTTGGATGCGCCTACTCACCCCCACGTTCCCCTCCCATCTCAATTAACCAGCCCCACCCCCCCAACCCCACGCTTTCACCCTCCTAACCACTTACAGTATTTCAGCCCAGTCTCTGACATAATCACAGCCAGACACAGCCTGAGACTGCCTCCCGTGTTCGGCCAGCCCCTGACCTTCACCCTAAACTGCTTTGGTTGTTTGTGTGGCCGGCTAGGCCTCCCCAGGAAGATAACGCCAAGGTTCTTATGAGGTGAATGCAGGAATGAGTTTGCCTTTCTGCTGCAGTGGTGGGCGAGAGGCAGGTAACACTGTCTGGTGGTTAATACAGGGGATTGAGAGTCTGAAGTCCAGCCTTGCTGTCCTCTGTAATTCTGTGACCTTGGATAAACTGTTTCATCTTTCTGAGCCTCAGTTTCCTTAGCTGTGAAAACAGAGAGAGTGCTACCGACCTCCTGCGAGGCTGAGACTATCTACTATATCCTCATGGCAGAGAACGTTCAGGAGGCACTAGCGGGTGTTACCTTTTCAGGACTTTGGCCAGTGGGCTTTGCCTCTGAGCAGTGAGGAGGTCTGCGTTTAGGGATGCCCCACCCCCACTTCTCTTTAAGGGAAACCTAAGAAAAGGGGAAAGTAATATTGGAGTTCTTAAGATCTATCAGAGCCATTCATACTTACATGATTTCACTTAATTATTCAATTATCTGTTGAGGCTTCTGGATACAAGTGAGTGAACTGAGGCTCAGACAGGGTGGGTGATAGCTGAAAGGCAGAGCAGATCATGGGTTACAGGATCTGGTAAGTCTGAGACTGTGCCATGGCCTGGAAATGTCAGGCCACCAGCCTACAGTGAGGAGGGTGACCTGAATCCCAGCACCAACCAGCAGATCGTCACTCTCCAAGAGGGGATTTTGAAGGCTTAGAGTCAGAATGTCATCCAAGAATGAGTCTGTCTGTGGTGGCTCTCTAGTCCCAAGGAACACACACCCACCGACCTTTTCAACAGTTCCTGGGTTCTGTTTTATGCCTTGCTGCTTCCATTGCAACAATGTTTTCTGAGAAAATGTACATTTCTTGACAAGTGACCTCATTTCCCTCACCTGTAGGAAGACAAAAATGATTCTTGGCTCTCGGATATCCAATAGTGCCATGATCAGAAGGTTCTTGTAACTTTGAAAAGTGCTTCCCATTCTACCAAGAAAAAATGAAAATGTTCCATAGTAGAGATGGGGTGGGGGTGTTGAGGAGGATGGGGACCTCCAATTCTATTCAGAGGAGGGCAGTAGTCTGTTTCCCCACAGAGAACACCTGGGGACCTAGGTCCTCCCCCACCCCAAGGGAATCTTTGTCTGCTTTTGATCCACCTGAGAAATGGCACCCCTACCTCCCTAAACTCCTGTCCAGTGGTTTTGGGGGTCCACTGTTTTTAGGGGTCCATTTACTTGACCGGTAAAGTGGTTCTCACTTGAAATCCATAAAAGCAAAGGAAACTCCCAGCTGAGCAGTCAGGCGCACACTGAACCTTGGAATCCTAAACCTTGAGGGTCTCAGGCTTCATTGCTCTCTACTCGTGATCTGAGGTGAGTGAAGACAGGATAACACAAACAACTCAGCGATTTCCCAGGATGCTAGAAATGTTCTCGTGCAGAACTTCTCTGCAGCTCTAGGGAATAAGACTTGAGTAAAGTTCCAGGGAAGCAGTGTGGGCTTTAGGCACAGAAGGCCCTAAGCTGTTGGCAAATCATTCTGACTGGCCAAGGAGGCAAGGCCCATGCGGGTGGGGGATGAAGGTTTAGGAAGGCGTAGGATGGCCTGTGCACTGGGCAAGGTGCGGGGCCTTCCACCCCAGGACTCCGTTTACAAGGGTGTCGTGAAGTATGAGCTCAGAAGGGTGAGGGTGGGGGAGAGAGCTGCTGGGACACAGAACCAGGACACCGTCTCTGGCACACAGGAATTTCCCTTTCGGCACCATCTGCCGCACCTTTTAGGCCTGGCTCTCCTTCCTTCAATCTATGCCCCACCCCTCCCTCTTCCCACCCACTGGGAGGCATCCTCTTCCTCCACGGAGTGGGGGGGGGGGGCTCCCACAACAAGGCAGGAGTGGGAGATGCTGCCTCGCCCTGAGCAGCTTGGGGGCAAACATCTGCTCACTGTCATTGTTTCTCGATACTTAGGGGGTGGGAGGGATCTGGTGGAGCTCAACAGAACCACACACAAGAGCTGCACTTTGGTGTCTCCTCCTCCAAGGGAGCAGGAAAAAGCTGAAAATTCCCCTGGGTCTCAGAGGAGGGATTTTCAACGTGTCGTTCCCACAGGGCGGGGGCTGCTGCTGGCAGAGGAGCTGGAGGAAGGGTGATACTCACCCTCCTTGGCAACACCCCTCATTTGTTCCCTGGCTCCCTGGTGCCTGGCAAGGCCACGTGGCTGAGGGATACAGTCACCTGTGTCCCTCCCTCCCCTCTGGGTCTGCCCCTGTGCCACTTCTAACCACCAGGCTTGCAGCTGAGCACCTGGAGTCTTGGGTGTAGGCAGGCGTTCATCTCACCAAACGGGCCGATTGCCAGGGTGAGGGCCCTGAATCACACATACCACAGGGACTGTAGGTTCACACAGTCACCAGCTAACCCGCTCAGGAAATGCAGGGATTTGTTCCAGCATCTTCCTTGGCAACCCCACCTACCTAACACCAAGTTTCAAATGCCAGGTTTGAGATAGAGGGAACCACCGTGAAGTGATTCTGGAAGTATTGGTGTTAGGGATGTAGTGGTAAACAGAGAGGATGAAGCAGGCCCCTGCTCAGGGGATGCCCTGCGGTCTGCTGGAGGGGTAAGCGCCACAGGTGGTAAGCCCCAATGCAGATAGAAGGACAGACCGTGGGGAGCCCAGGAGGTAAGTGAGAGCTGCAGCAGGTGAAGGGAAGGTATCTCTGAGGAAGTGACATTTAAGCTGAAGTGAGCAGAGGTTAGGCAGGCTTGGCTAGTCTGGCAGGTGGCTGCCAGAGTTAAAGTTCTAAGACAGTATGAGGCAACACATTCCAGAACCCAGGCAGGCTCCAAGTCAGAGTTCTGATTCTGGGCTTTCTAATGATTCATTGTGTGGTCAGACTAGCAGCCCTTAATTACCCTATGGACGATGCTATCAGACTGTCTCCCAAGGATAAGAAATGTGTGCCTTAAAAGTGTTCTGAGATCTCCAGACAAGACCCAGCATATTGTTATTATCAGTGGCAACATGTTATTTCTAGTTTCTACCCACTCCACAAAAATAAGAGCCTTCTCAGAGTGGTGCCCCATCCCTTCCCAGCCTCAGTCAGGCACTTCCCCTTAAGGTTAATATAGATCATGCAGATGGTTCCAGATACCTTTATTCCCTCCTTCCTGATGGATGTTCTTGCAAATGTAGAGAGATTCCTGTTTCTGCTGTCTCTCCTTCCATGTCATCTTTATCGTGACCTTTTTTTTCAAGGACCCAAAGTATTTGGAGTGAGTCAAGTCACTGCCTCCCCCCCCCCCCCCCCACCCACCCAGGGCATTATCACTGTCTACAATTCAGGGCATTTCCCATGGTGACCTCATTTGGACATACACGCATATCCACTGGAATCAAACTCTGGGTTTATGATTTATCTTCCAGTGTATGTCCTCATCTCTTGTTTTTAGCTACTGCATAGTATGACTTAGTCTGGGTATTATCACTTGTTTCTTATTTATTTGTATGCACTCCCATGTTTACTGCTACATTATTGACAATAGACAAGATATGGAAACAACGTAAGTGCCAGTCAATGGATGAATCCATAAAGATAAATACTGTATGATATCAACTTTATGTTCTATCTAAAAAGCCAAACTCATAAAAACAGAGTGTCAAATGGTGATTATCAGAGGCTGGGTGGTGGGAAAGTAGGAATGATTTTTTTATTTTTATTTTTTTTTTTATGGTACAAACTTGCAACTAAGAGACAAACAAATTATTTGTTTCTTATCGATGGATATTTGCCTCCCCTGCCCTTTTTTTTGCTATTGCATATGGGTGACTTCTTTACAAGGAGGGTTGGATTTCAGATATTTTTATTTTCTTAAAAAAAATTTTTTTTAACGTGTATTTATTTTTGAGACAAGGAGAGACAGAGCATGAACGGGGGAGGGTCAGAGACAGAAGGAGACACAGAATCTGAAACAGGCTCCAGGCTCTGAGCTGTCAGCACAGAGCCGGATGCGGAGCTCGAACTCATGGACCGCGAGATCATGACCTGAGTGGAAGTCAGACGCTTAACCGACTGAGCCACCCAGGAGCCCCAGATATTTTTGTTTTCTAGAAAACTTTCTTCAACAGGGCAAGATGAGGTGAGAAATCCACCACTGATAATGCTATTTTTGTTTTTCTTTTAGTTAAGTGCTGTCTTTGGAATCACGCCCATTTGCTCAAGGGCCCAGCAAGCTCACTCTATGATGACCTTAACCTTATTGTCCAGTGCCACCCCCCAGCTCCCCATCAGTGATCGTCCTCACCCTGGTATAAGGTGGTGACCATTCATTTCCCTCAGTTTGTCTGATACCCTGCCCCATCTCTGATGGACTAGGCTCATCATTTCCAGATTGTGTGTGTCTCCCTCCCACAATGGGAGGAAATTGGGGCCCTCACCCCTGCCCTTCAATGGAGCCCTTTGGACCAGAGTCATCTCTTACCTCAACCCACACCCCATCCCGCAGCTCCCCTCCCCTGGCAGGCTGTCCTCTGTGGCTCTCTTTCTCTATTGAAGCTTTTCTCTGCCTGTCCTGATATCATTTGTCCATCTATATTTCCTCTCTATCTTCTCAGAACTTTGGTGTCTGGAGTTTCCCCCTCTAGCCTGAACCCCTCCTGGGCTCTCCACTCTGCTGCCTTTCTTTTCTCCCACCTCGGGACCTTTTGTTCCCCCCCACTATACTTTCCAGGTTTTGCCCCCTCCTCTTTCCCCTGTGGTCTCTTGTCCAACAGCCTCTGCTCCCAGCATCTCTTTCTTCAACGCGTCTTCGGTGGCCAGGTCTGTGTGGCACAAAGTGAAGAAGAAGGTTGGCAATCATCTAATGAGCCCACACAATGCAGACAGCCAATTAAAATATCATCGACACATTGATTCCCCTTTGCTGAGCGTAAGGATGAGCTCCAGTGAGGTCTGCCCTTCACAAAGTCTGCCACACCATCCAGATGATCCGGGTGACATTAACTCATGTTTATCTCACCATCAAGTAAAAATTTCAGGACCTCTCTGTCTGACTGCTATCTCCCCAGAGTAAAGGGTATTTAAATACACTGCAAATAAAAACAAAAAGAATGAAACACACACGAAACTACTTTCTTAGAGTTGGTGTATAACTGCGAACTGAAATGCATCCTCAAAACAGGAAATTTCTGTGGAAAGTGCTGTTTGGGGGGCACCTGGGTGGCTCAGTCGGTTAAGTGTTCAACTCTTGGTTTCGGCTCAGGTTGTGCTCTCAAGGGTCAGGAGCTCAAGCCCTGCATTGGGCTCTGTGCTGACAGCGTGGATCCTGCTTGGGATTCTCTCTCTCCCTCTCTGTCTCCCTCTCTCTCTCTCTCTCTCTCTCTTCCCCGTTCACTCTCTCTATCTCTCTCAAAATAAATAAACTTAAAATAAAATTTAAAAAAAAGAGAAAGTGCTGTTTGCATGGTAATTTAAATTCCAGCCTTTCATTCATAGATATGTCCTTTTGCAAAATACAGAGCAGGCCTGAGAGCAGCAGCTGTTGTGGCTCCAAAGACCTTAACGTTCCTCCCCCTTTGCCTTGTCACAGAGGGACACACCAGAAGAATGCTATGGAATGAAACCCAGTTAGTTAGCATTGGTTTAGGTGCTAGGGGCTGGTTAAGGACAGAACCACTTCTCTAATTTCAGTACATTTAGTTTCTACTTGAAAATAGCAATCATAGAATATTTAATATTCTATCTCAATAGTTTTAGTAAACACTTAAATGATTTTAGTTGTTTTCCTGAGCTGACAGAGATACTATTTTATTTTGTTTTTGAAAATAAATCAATAATCAGGGACTTTTATCAATTTAAAAAGATTTGATTATTAATATTGAACTGGATTTAAAATAGCTTTGGGGAAAATATTAATTTAAAACATGGAGCATGCCTTTTTGAATAAGTGAAACAAAAATAGATTTGAAGCTTTTCTGAAGCACATTCTCTAAAACAGCATCCTCTTGGGGCACCTGGGTGGCTCAGTCACTTAAGCATCCGACTCTTGGTTTCGGCTCAGGTCATGATCTCATGATTCCTGAGTTCCAGCCCCACATCAGGCTCTGTGCTGACAGTGTGAAGCCTTCTTAGGATTCTCTCTATCTCCCTTTCCCTCCCCCCACCCCCACCCCCGTTCTCTCTCCCTTGCTCTCAAAACAAATAAACTTAAAATATAAAATGAAATAAAACAGAATCCTCTTTCTTCCCATCTTTACACCTATTCTGGGCTATCAGCCTTGAAAATGGGATTTAGTAAAAGCATCCCTATACCAAAGCAAATACTCTCTGCCCCCACCTCCCTTAACGTACCTGCTGAGGCATCTAGCTGTAATCTAGATTTGGAGATCTACGGGTTGGTCTCAGGCCAACCACTAAGTGATTCAACCACTGTGTGTCTTTGGGCAAGTAACTGTCCCTCTGTGAGCCTCAGTTTTCTCACCTATATTACAGGAAACATAAGAACCACCTCCCAGGGTTGTGGTAAGACATAACTGAGACACCATATTTGTAAAAGTGCTTTAAAATAAAGAGGGGCGCCTGGGTGGCTCAGTTAGTTGAGCGTCCGACTTCGGCTCAGGTCGTGATCTCGCAGTCCGTGAGTTGGAGCCCCGCGTCGGGCTCTGTGCTGACAGCTCAGAGCCTGGAGCCTGCTTCAGATTCTGTGTCTCTCTCTCTCTGACCCTCCCCTGTTCCTGCTCTGTCTATCTCTGTCTCAAAAATAAATAAACATTAAAAAAAAATTTTTTAATAAAATAAAATAAAACACAGGAGCTCTGGATTGGGGTGCCTGGCTGGCTCAGTTTGTAAAGCATGTGACTCTTGATCCCAGGGTTGTGAGTTCAAGCCCCACACTGGGTGTAGGACTTTAAAAAAAAAAAAGAAGAAGAAGAAGCATGCTCTAGGGCATAAAATAAAACACAGGATGTCCCTGATTGGTTCTAATGTGGATAAAATTACAAGTACAAGTATTCTAGTGTGGATAAAATTACAAGTATTCTTTGTTTAATTGTGTGAGAAATACTCAAAGATATGGGGAGGGTCAGATTTAAACCTCCATGACTTATTAAATAAATTAAGAAAAATATCACAAAAACACTAGATTTTCTATGTTAGGGAAGGCTTCAGCAAACTTTCAAAAATGCCATCTTCATATTTCTCCCTTGTGAAGAATAAAATCTAGGATTTATCTAGTGTCACAGATCTTCAGGATTAGCAAAGAGACCCAAAGTTAGGAGAATAAACCAGGGCACATTCCTACAGAAACACCCTTTATGAGAGCATCACCCAGAGGAACAAAGATGTCCCTTCAGACACCTGGACTGGAGGACAGTCACCTTTCCTTTTTGTTTCTGCCCAGGGTCCCTCTTCTATGGTTCTTCTTTTACTGTAAGGTGAGAAATGTCTATGGCACAATCTGCACCCACTGGAGAGGCAATGCTGTGTGACGGGACAGAACAAAATCATCAGTGGCTTATGAGTTAGGAGAGCTTAGATGAGTCTCAAAGCATTTGGGCCTCAGCTTCCTAAAACTATGAAATGAAGATCATGATACTACCATTGTAGGAAATGTGTGAAGAGTAGATAAAAATGCATAATTGAAAACAGTCTGTATATTATATACTACTCTACACTATAAGCCATTATTATCATGATAGATAAATTTTTTAAGATTTATTTATTTATTTATTTATTTTACTTTTAAGTAATCTCTACACCTAACATGGGGTTTGAGAGTCCTACGCTCTACTGACCGGGCCAGCCAGGTGACCCATGACAGACAAATTTATTATTAGTTTGACTTAGTGTAGTACAATAATTGAATTTTTTATTTTTTTTTATTTTTTGGAGAGTGAGAGGGCATGTGAGCACACACACACTTCTGAGCAGGGGAGGGGCAGAAATAATCTTTTTTTGTTGTTAAGTTTATTTATTTATTTATTTATTTTGAGAGAGAGAGAGAGAGAGAGAGAGAAAATCCAAAGCAGGTTCTGCACTGTCAGCACAGAGCCAAATGCAGAGCTTGAACCCGTGAACCATGAGATCATGACCTGAGCCAAAGTTGGACAATTAACCAACTGAGCCAACCAGGCACCCCTGCTTTTCAGTTTTCAAGGACTCTATTGATATATTCCCTAACTCAGAGATTCTTGCTTCAGCCGCATCCACATTCTTCATTTCTGTTACAGTGGTGCTGTTGTTGTTTACCTGGAGCACTTTGGTTGGGGCGGAGGTTCTTTGGATCTCTGTCTCTGCTTACTTTATCCATTAACGCTCTTCACAAACTGATCATTGTTTTAAATTCTTAATCTGATAATTCCAACATCCTTGCCATATCTGGTTCTGATGCTTGCTCTTCAAATTGTGTTTTTTGCTTTTTGGTATGCCTTGTAATTTTTTTCTTGGTAGCCGGGCACATACTGGGTACAAGGAACTGCTCTAAATAGGCCTGTGGTAATGTGTTGGTGAGGCGGGGAGGGAGGGAAAGCATTATATAGTCCTATGATTAGGTCAGTCTTTTACTGAGACTGGGCCTGCACTGTGAACTTCACAAATTTCTCAGTTCTTTTTCTCCCCCTGCCCACCCCGTGAGTGGGACAGGATGGCTAGAGGGGCTAAAATTGGGTATTTCCCTTCCCCAGGTCACTTAGGCTCTGATAACACCATAGCAAGTTAGGTTTAGGTTAACTAGTGTCCCCTGAGGGTGGGCCTCATTAAGAACAGAAAGTTCTGGCTATTTCAAAATGGTTTCTTTCATCCTCCCCCTTCTGGAAGCCCAAGGGGATTTTTCTTCCTTTACTATGGAATCTGGAAGAGCTCCTGAGGCAAATCTCACCATATTGTCAGGGACCCTCTATTACTGGGTCCCCCTGGAGTTTTTGACCCTCAGACTTGTCCACAGGAGCCTCCAGCAATTTGTCAATTATAGTTCAGGTTTTCCTACCCTGGCCCTGGTTTCCAGTTTCTGCTTTGAGTCTCTGCTTTGGGAAGACATGACTTCCTGTACTTGTCTGTCTGTCTTTCCAATCTTGGGGGCAGCAGTTTACCCTATGTCCTTCCTCTCTTACAGATCCAAAAAAAAAAAAAAAAAAAGAATTGTTGATTTTTCAGTCTGTTCAGCTTCTTACTTGTTGCTAGGATAAAGGGGCAACTCCTAGGCTCCTTTCAAGTTGAACCAACAACCAAAGTCTGGCCCCATTTTCCAGTGAGGTAAAAGAAATTCAGTTCTTAGCCTATAATTCCTTCCTTTCTTTCTTTTTGTTGTTTTTGCTGTTGTCTTGAGGTGTTTAAGATTTATAGCTCAGTTTGAGTGAAAGATGTAACTAGACATGTCTTAAATTGCTGGTGATTGATATGGTTTTTTTATCGTGACTTGAAGTTTTGCTTCTCCTCTCTCTTACTTTTAAAGAATTTATTCAATCTTTTATCTATTCAAAACTGAAGTAAACAAAACTTAGTGCCTAGGAAGGGAGGGAAAAAACACGTGTAGCCTGAATCACAATACAAATGTAGATTCATGTTTGTGTTGCTTCTCCTCTGTACCTGTCAGAGCTGTTGGCTGCAAACAACAACCAACTATGGATAACTCAGGAAGATCAGAAGTTGACTGAAGGTGATCTCCAGGAAAACTGGAGAACCAGGCCTGGAAAATGGGCAAAATCCAAATCTACCCATGAACCCTAGCCAGAACCTGCCTCAGAAACAGTCTGGCTGATAAACCCCTGTTAGGCCTCTAGGGGACACTTGGCTCCATTTTTGTGAAGAAATAGTATTGGTAACCATTTCCACATCTCTATGACACTCCTTCAAAGAATTGGGCTAAACCAGATTATTTTTCTCTGTGGGAAGAGGGAATACTAGGTCAGCCTTCCAGGTGGAAGACAGGATCCTTCATCTCACTAGAACTCCTTCACTGGGAAAGACTCATAAGTGGAATGGAGATTTGGAAGTGGACAACCAAAGCAATGACCCATGTTGATTATAACCTACCTTTTTTATAGCCCAATATCCACATGTACTTCCCATACTTAATACTTCCCAGGAGGTGGGAGGCCCACACCTCTGGATCTACGTTGTCTAGCAGCAATCCTACTTCCCTTGAAGGAAGGAAGGGTCAGTGACCTAGCCAATGCTCCAACTCCCCTTTTTTCCTCTTTGCTTGATGACACAAGGAGACAAAACATTAGGTAGCTATATTAGCTGATATTTCAATATGTCTCCTGATGGAAGCTTTCTTCTCATGGGCACTAAAACCTCTAAACCAGCAAAGAACAGGTACATGGGAATAGGAAACAAAAACATTTGTAAATGGGTCACTGAGTACAATTTTACCCACTTTCATTTCCTGATTCTTATCTCTGTACATTTTTTAAGGTAATCTCTACACCCACCATGGGGCTTGAACTCATGACCCTGAGATCAAGAAGTCACATGCTTTACCAACTGAGCCAACCAGGTGCCCTAGCTCTGTGTTCTTTGGTCATTGGTTCCAAGCATAAGCTACATCCTGCAGTATTGCACACCAATCTCTGAAAGTGCTATGTCTTTGGTAGCACGTGCAAACCAGTGTTCTCTGACTTCTTGACAATGGGGTACATGATAAGACTACTGAATCTTATGACATCAGTGCATCACTTGTTTCTTTCACTGTAAAACAATGTCTGTGGGACAACTTGGGGATGTTTAGGGGCATTCATTATATTCACAATTTATTAAATTAAAATTTAATTAAAAAAATTTTTAAGTTTATTTATTTTTTGAGAGACAGAGAATTACACAGAAGGGGGGGGAGAGGAAGAGGGAGGGAGCAGAAAGAGAGAGAGAGAGAGAGAGAGAGAGAGAGAGAATCCCAAGTCAGTGTGGAGCCCGACATGGGTCTCAAAACCATGAACCATGAAATCATGACCTGAGCCAAAATCAAGAGTTAGATGCTTAATAGATTGAACCATCCAGGTGCCCCTCTTTATTATTTTATTTTTAAGTAATCTCTACACCCAACCAACATGGGGCTCAAACTTACAACCTCATTCAAGAGTTACATGCTCTACCAACTGAACCAGCCAAGAGCCCCTAACTTCACAATTTTTATGTTAGCAGAATCAAGGAAAGCAAAAACAATCCAGGCTAAGCGTTTATTCTGATAAGGACAAAATAGAGGCACCCTTTTGATGACAGAAGGGGTCCAATGTAATAAAGCTGTCACCAGGTAGCTGGCTGGTCTTCCCAGTGAACAGAACCATAGCAAAGAGTCGGTGTGCTAAAAGTTGGTCTTACAGCAGTGGTGGGGGGCAGGTCAGCCTTGGTAAGAAGAAGTTCATATTATTAAGACCATTCATACATGATCTTCATTTTCCTGCCACCATGACCTTTATTCCTGAGCCCTGGGGTGATGGAGAAGGAAGCTCCCTGACATCCACCTGGTGGTCATCTCATTATCTCACCCACCTGATTAAAAACTTTTTGTGAAATGGAAGCCTTTTGATAAGAATTCACAATGGGACACCAACCTACCACCCAGAAACACCCCCCTCCCTGGGTTATTGGAAGGGATCAATGAGCCAATAAATGTCAAATGCATGGCACATGGTTTGTGCTCGATAAATGGCACTTATTACCGCTAAAAAACAGAATATGTAAATTGTATAAATACTCCCTGTAACTATGTTGAAAGAATATAGTAGAGAGAAAATATAAAGTATACCATTTATATAGTGCATAAAACAGCACTCATGACAGGCTCTAGAACATAAAGAAACTGTGTTTCTTTTCTGGGAAAATTTCTACTAACTTTGATCCAATCCAATAGCAGTTACTTTAATTTAAAAAAAAAAAGTATTTTCATTTTTAAAACAAAATCCAAATGTCAAGTTTAGGTGCTGTGGTTGCTCAGAATTAAAAAAAAAAAAAAAGTTTTTTTTCGTTTTGAGACAGAGTGGAGGGAGGGGCAGAGAGAGAGGGAGGGAGAGAGAATCCCCAACAGGCATTGGGCCAACAGCACAGAGCCCGATGCCGGCCTGATATCACAAACCAGGAGATCGTGAGCTGAACCGAAATCCAGAGTCAGATACTTAACCTATTGAGCCACCCAGGTGCCCCTGCTCAGAACTTTCTGATTGTATTATATTCATGAGTATATGTAAATTATAGTAAGGCTTATTCATGTGATACAGAAAACCACAAAGAGGAAACTATTAACAGATTTTGTTTAAAGGAAATTGTTTTGTAAGTTAGTAATTTACTTTTATATGACTCTTTTGCCCCTAATGATCTAGAACTGCTTGGTGGGCAACTGTGGTCACCACTTTACAAAAAAGGCAATAAATTTCATTAATAATCCAACTGATATTTATTGCCCAGAACATTATGTGGGTTGTGGGCCCAGGCCAGAAGAGAAGTTTGCTCCAGCTGCTGGACAGCTGCAGTCCAATGTGGATGAGACAATGTGATGTTGACAGTGGCACCTATACAGAATAATACAATAAAATAAAGAGCACCGGGATACCCAATACACGTTATATGATGGGTGAGTGTCCACGATATCCTTCTCCTTAGCCTTTGGGAAATAGCCTGTGTGTGAAGGGGGAGGGCAGTGTGGTGGAGGCTGAGCCCTTGACACAGCATAGCTCACTGGAGGTGGGGAGCAGGTCAGACTGAAGGAGAGGGTTGATTGAGCTGCCAGGGCAGTAGCAGGAAATGAAGGGAATGAGGCAGGATGAAGGTCTTAAGGTCACACTATATGTCAAGGACAGAGCTGGTCAAGAGAACTAGAAGTCAACACTCCCAGGCTCCTAACATTACTGGGAGACCCAGCTTCCTTGATATCTCATAAATCACAGTTTCCAGATAAATAAACTCATGTAATTCCCTCTTTTGGGGCTACCACTAACCTGGCATGTTTTCCCAGAGTTTCTAGCCTTATCACAGATTTGAGAGGTGGCAACCTGAAGGACGCTCACTAACTACAACCAGATGAAACGTTGTCAGTTGGAAAACGCTATGATAGTCTATAGTGCTCGTCTTCAGCATTACGGATGTGCCCCCACCCAGAGACATCCCAACCTTTACACCTTCATCCTAACGCTGGATGGCCACTTCAGGTCCGGTCCCTTTCCACACTCTGCACGAATGTGTGTGAGCGTGTATGCACATGCGTGTGTGCATGCACTACATTTGCCTTGAATGCTCAAGGTTTGTAGTTTTAACTCCCCCACATCCACTATCATGGTAGCAGCCACATAACTGGTTCCCAAAAAACACTAGCTCATCATCTGGGAAAAATTTATGGGTGAAGATACCCTTTTGGTGTTATTCCTTTGTTCTCTATTTGTAAGTGACCTTCAGTGAAATCCCTTGCTCTCGTGTTAATGTTCCCAGTATTTTCTGTTCAGTCTAGAAAGAGTCCATGAGTTGTCTCCCACACAAACCAGCCATGCAGCGCAAGTTTGACTTCTAAGAGTTTGTTGCTGCCTTTGAAGTGTGATTTGAGAGGCTAGGCATTTCTGCCTCTCTCCACTGATGCCTAAAATGTAACCATGAGAGATTATTCACCTGCACTCAGTATGTCATTTTCCAGATACCCTTTGTTCAGGCTTTTCCCTGAGCAGCAAAGAACACTGCGTGAGGAAGCCGGATGAGTCCTTCAGGAAGCCTTGAGATCTGTGAGGCCTTGGGCAAGTCACCCAAACTCTTCTGCTCTGAACACAGGATACCACCCCAGCCATGCAAAACTACCTGAGAAGCAGGTGAAATAAGTACAGGAAAGTAGTTGGCACAGTGCTTGGCACAAAGTCAAGGCTCCAGTAGCAATTGCTTTCTTCATAACTTCCTCAGTTTGTCATCTATAAAACGGAGCGTATACTTGCCTACCTCACACAGATGACCTAAGAATCTGCCTCCATGCCTGTCCCCCTTCAGGGTCAGGTTCTCTCAGCATTATGGCTTTCAAGCATTCTAAATCTCAACTCGCAATAAGAAATATGCCTCATATGCACACCCCCAGTCTTGACTGGCTCCTTATCCCAAGGATTGCTCCTCCTTGCCAAAGTATCTGTGTATTCCACCTCCCCACTCCCCCATCCTACCTCGTAGAAAACCCCACCCCTGACCAGAGGCTTGATCTCCTTCTCCAGGAAGGAACATGCCCCTCCCTCCTGAGTACAAGTCGACGCCATGTGTTCATGTGATGTCATGTGATAATCAATGACTTCATCCCACAAGCCCTACTCATCTGTTGGAGTCTATTCTGGGCTCTAAGTCTTGCAGTGAGGTCCAAGGAGGGAGGATGGTGTCAGCCTATGAGTCAGAAGGTCCCTTTCGAATCCTGCTTTCAGTGTGAGTACACGCGGCTCTCCCCACTCGCCAGCAGGTTACTGATGTACCAAACACACAGTTACACTGCTCGAGGACAAGCACTTCATAGAGGCAATTTAGTTTAAATGTCAGGTGGCACATCGCTCCTCAGAGCCAGCCCAGTCACATTATCATGCCAGACAGGGTTTAGTTCCTTTCCTTCATCACCCACACACCTCCTTGCCCTTTCCCCTTCAGACCATCTGG
Source organism: Herpailurus yagouaroundi (assembly GCF_014898765.1). Lineage (NCBI taxonomy): Eukaryota > Metazoa > Chordata > Mammalia > Carnivora > Felidae > Herpailurus > Herpailurus yagouaroundi. The sequence continues at coordinate 8,713,186 of NW_024412572.1, forward strand.
TAGCAAGACACAGGCCCTGGGCTAGGCCACACATCCCAGATACACCTCCCTTAGCTGTGCAAAAAAAAAAAAAGAAAAGAAAGAAAGAAAGAAAGAAAAAATGCTTACAGACTATGGCTCTCCTCAGACTCCAATAAATTCTTAGCCAAGAGCCTTCCTTCTCCATGGTGGCTGCTATCTGCAAGAAGAAAAAGGGAAGGCTTATTTTTGAGCTACAGAGGTTTTTATAAGAATGCAATGAAATAATAAAATTTAAAAGTTATCCTCATTATTGAAATACACCTTATACCATAGTTCCCCACACCTTAATACATGTGCATTTATCAGGCAATTTGCAACCAGAGATTTTATTTTTTTTAATTTTTAATGTTTATTTATTTTTGAGAGACAGAGACAGAGCGCAAGCAGCAGAGGGGCAGAGAGAGAGGGAGACACAGAAACTGAAGCAGGCTCCAGGCTCTGAGCTGTCAGCACAGAGCCAGACACAGGGCTCAAACTCGTGAACTGCAAGAACATGACCTGAGCCAAAGTCGGATGCTTAACCAACTGAGCCACGCAGGCACCCTGCAACCAGAGATTTTAGAGAAAAGAAGAGCAGTAGGGGCAGGAAGGCAGAGAGGGGAGGAGGAGGCAGTAAAAATAAAGTGGGGCATTGGAAAGTAAACATGGACATTGAACACAGGATGATTTTGAGCCTCAGTTCCAGAACTCAGGAACATATCTGAACTCCCTACCAGCCCACCAAAAAGATTGCTTCACAGATCCTTCTGTTTATTGAGACCTTCCTAAGCACATCCAACCAGGCACTGAGCTAAATCCTGGGGTCTCAAAGACACAGCCCCTGGCCTCAGAGAGTTTACTATTTAATGGAGAAAAGAAACGCAAACAGTAACAATATGGTAGTATATGTCTAATGGTATAATTTTTCCACAATGGAGAGGGTATCACTCCTGAGGGTCAGTGAGTCAAGGAAAGCCCCTAAGTAAGGCATTTGAAGTAGAATGCTGAATGGCAGATAAGAGGTCGGTTGGACAAGGTGATGGGGGAGAGCTTTCAAGGCAGAACATCCGAGGCAAGGACACAGTCTATTGTGGAAGTGCTCAGTCTGGTGGAAAGCAGTGGGATAAGGGCAGACAAGCTGGCAGGGAGCCTCTTCTGTACCATGGGTGGGGGCTTAGGTTTCTCTCTTGGGAGACAGGCAATCGTGCAAGATTTTAAACAAGGCGGGTAATGGTGTCAGATGTGCATTTTTGAAAGACCCTTATAACATGTAGATGGAAGAGACGCCATAAAAGGGGGGCAGTAACTGCTATTAAGCAAACCATATCTGTGCACAAATGAACCAACATGGGAGATGTCAGAGCTGTGGTTAACCTCCACGCGAAAGGAAATAACACCGGGGAAATGATGAGGTAGAAGTCATGGAGGATTGGAATGATGGGAGAGAAAAGGCCGATCGATTCACATGCGTATTGCTCACTCGGCAACTACTAGAGCACAGAGCAGTTTGTGGTGATGCAGATTCGTGAAAGGGGATTTTTAGGGGATGGTGAAGGCTTAGGTGTGGTTGTGTGCTGAAAGGGGAGAACCAGTGGAGCAGAATTTGAACATGGTTTTGAATAATGCATAGGAGCTAGGTAGGCAGAAGAGAGAAATGATCCCTGTAAAACTCATTTTTTTTTTTCAACGTTTATTTATTTTTGGGACAGAGAGAGACAGAGCATGAACGGGGGAGGGGCAGAGAGAGAGGGAGACACAGAATCGGAAACAGGCTCCAGGCTCCGAGCCATCAGCCCAGAGCCTGACTCGGGGCTCGAACTCCCGGACTGCGAGACCATGACCTGGCTGAAGTCGGACACTTAACCGACTGCGCCACCCAGGCGCCCCCCTGTAAAACTCATATTAACAAACCCTTTGGGACTAAAACTTTTTTGAACAAATTCATGCTGGGTCAGTGGGGGAAAGTTCTAGACTCAAGACTGGCTTCACAGCGTGGACTCTGTTGGAGCCCGTGCTAGGAGTCTCAGGTGTGGCCTTTCAGGTGAGACTCCTGGGCTCCTGCACCTCACAGAATCCCGTCCCCAGAGAACTGGGGAAAGAATGCCTAGTTTTAACCATACTTCACTCTGAGTGAGGTAAGAATACCCTCTTCCAGGGTTGGGAGGCAAAGCTCACCTCTCTTGGAGGGGAAGACTTGTGGCTCTCAGTGAGAAGCCACCCCTGGAAGGCCTCCTGGGCCTCCCACCTCTGACTTCGACAGCCATTTGTCCTCACCTGTCAGGTGCGCCTATCGTACTGCATTGTAATCCTTTATTTACCTGACAAATAATTTGTCTTCCTTACCAGACAATGAGCTTCCTCCTTACAGAAATAGACTTAGTCATCCTGGCATCTCCTCCAGTGCCTGCAACCCAGCATGTGCTAAGACAGTCAATCAAGATTAGAAATGAATGAATGTGTACTGCCTGCCCTAGTTCCAGCCACCATTGCCTCTTCCCTAGATTAAGGCAACAACCTCGATCAGGAGCTCATCTCTGCTCTGGCCTCCCTCCCTGCTGCTTGCCACATGAAAGAGAGACCAGAGTGGCCTTTCTAATACACAAATCCTATCCCACTCCTTCCCTCCCCTCCCCTGCCCCAAACCCTTTGAATGTTCACAACCCACTCAACAAGCCCAACATGATCTGGCCAGCTTTTCTGTCAGACCCACTCCCCACCTGGTCCTAGTGAACACCTTTAGGTCACCAGTGTGTCCTGCTGTCTTTATTGCCTCTGGTCCTTCACATATGCTGGCAACATCCTTAAATTCTCCTCCCCCTAGAAAATTCCTACAGGCCTAACTCACTTTCTTCCTATTGCCTTCACTAAACTCCCTAGAGAAGGTTAGATACCCTCTACTCAGTTTTCACAGCGCTCTGTGGGTCCCCTAACAAAGCACTTGTCTCTCTGGATTACAACTGCCTGCTGACTCATCTGTGTCCTCTATTCAGCTGTAGAGCCTGCAGGAGCCGGGAACTTGTCTGTCTTGTTTGCCATGATAGCCCCAGAGCCTAGCACAATGCCTGGCACTCAGTGTACTAACTGTGCAATAAACAAATGGATTCTGGAAGAGGCAAAAGAAAGTGAAAGCTGCCAGCAGAAAAGGAATTGAAGGAGGAGGGGTAAATGTAAGAACAAAAGAGAAATACAAGGATATAATCTAGAGTCCGTGAGTAAATGAAATGGGGCTACAGGTGAAAGGCAGTAGGTCTGAGGGAGAATTCTGAGTTTGTTTAGGCAACGTTGAACTTTAGGTCCCTGTGGCATATCCAAGTAGAAATGACTAATAGGAAGTTGGAGATCAGCATCAAGAGAGGGGCAAGGTGAAACTAGGACCTTAAGAGTCTTAGGAGCAGAAGATGAAGTGAGGATATGCAGAGTAAGGGTGGACCCTGCCCAAGAGGGGATGGGAGGGGCAAGCGTGAAGGAGGGAGAGAGGGGGAAGGATCACAGCAGTCAGGAAGGGTAATTTCAGGGCAGTGAGGTTTGGGGGCAAGTTGATAGGAAAGCCGCGGTGGAGAGTACAAACCTCAGGGACAGGATGAGTGTAGGAGCAAGACCCTGGGGGGCGGGGGGAGGGGGGAGGAGCTGGGTGCAGGGCATTGGGGGCAAAATTAGCTCTGGAAAGGAGTAAGGATGCCCCTTCTTTCTCTGAGCAAGGCAGAGAGAAGGAACCAATGAAGACAAAGATATCACAGATGTTGCAGGGAGGAAAGCCGAGGGAGTTCCTGCCAGACCACCTCTCTTTTCTCTGTGAAATTGAAGATTATCTCAGATAAGAGTCTGAGAGTTTAGTTCTCGCCCTATCAGGAATAGCCATGTGGCCTTGGGCTGTTCATGGAATCAATCTCCCCAGGCCTCATAGTGATTTGAAAACAACCCCATCTATCCTGATGATTCAACAGCCTCCTTTATGGAGACTCTTCGTTTCCATAAAAACCTTTATTTGCCACACAACACACATTTCAGCTAAACTGTCTGAACCTTGAAGGAATTGCCTTTTTGTTGAAGCAGAGTGAGTTCAAAGGGACAATAAAACAGGGCCACAAGGGGAGGAAAATAAGAAATTTGCTAGTCTCTACCCCTGATATTCAGAGAAGGGTTAACCCTCATACTGGTGTATAGCATTGAGTGATCAGAAGGTAAGTACGAGTTATTCATTCTTATCATCTCTCTAGTAAGGAACTCTACATGTGGTGTAAAACTGCTTTGACTACATTGAATAATTTATTAATTTGCCCAACAAAAATTTATTGAGCACCTGCTCTGTGCAAGGCAAGGAGCCTATAGAGAGGAATAAAAAACCAACCTGCATTACCAAGCCAAGCTAGGATATTAGAGTAGAGCACTGTTCAGTAGAAATAGACTGTAAACCACATATGCAATTCATTTATTTATTTATTTTCATGAAATATTTTATTTTTAAGTAATCTCTACGCCCAATGTGGGGCTCAAACTTACAACCCCGAGATCAAGAGTTGCATGCTCTGCTGACTGAGCCAGCCAGGTGCCCCCACATATGCAATTTAAAGTTTTCTACTAGCCATGTTAAAAAAAGAATCAGTTGAAATTAATTCTAATGTTTTCTGAAACCCAGTATATCCAAAATGTTATCATTTCCACATATAGTAAATATTTTAAAATTATTAATAGTTATTCCATGTTCTTTTTTTTACAGCCCTGAAATCTTGATGTGTTTTACCCCTACAACACATCTCAATTTGTTCTAGCCAAGTTGCAAGTGGCTCCTGGCGACTTTATTGACAGCACAGTTTCAGCGTCCCTAAGTTTTAAGGTGAATGTCGAAGGGGACTTCTGGGTCACCCCCATACCCTTGGTGCCTGTCAGAGGCTGGATAAATCAGGGGTATGCCTAGCAGTCATGTGTTTGTTCTGAGCTACTCACGACCAAGGAGGAAGACTGGCCTCATCTTTACCCCATTCTCCAGTCACCTTGATCCCCTTCTGCAGCCAGAGGCAGAGCCATAGCATTAAGCTGTCCAATCTCAACAAGCAATCACTGAACCAAACTTCCTCCCCAGGGGACAAAAGCAAAGATAGTTACTGTCTTTCTTCTTGGGGCCCATGTAGTCACACAAGTGGTGAGGCTGTTTGTTCCATGCCTTGCAAGTTCAGTTACAAACGCCTTGCAGCTGTGAGATTGTTTTCAGGCCTCCTCTGGTCTCATTGGCTGGCCACCCTCTGCTCCTCACCACCACTGTATTTACTCACAGTCCTGGACCTCTGGGATTTTCTTTTTATTTGCCCAGCGTCCTTTCTTTTGGGGAACAGCCCTACTCCACTACCCCCATTTCATCTCATTTTAGTGGGTGGTCAATCTCAGGGGCCTTTTCCTACTCCTACCATGCAGATGGGCCCTTAACACATCCGCAGACAATAAGATATTCTCTCCTTGAAATTTAAATACAGGGGCACCTGGGTGGCTCAGTCAGTTAAACATTGGACTCTTGGTTTCGGCTCAGGTCATGATCTCACAGTCATGGGATGGAGCCCTGAGTAAGGCTCCCTCTCTGGTTGTGGAGCCTGGTTAAGATTCTCTCCTTCTATCTTTGTCCTTCCCCTGTGCACTTTCTCTCTCTCCCAAAATAAAATAAACTAAAAAATTTTTAAAAATACATTAAAAAAAAGAAATTTAAATATTAAGCAGAAACAGAGGGGCAGAAGGCAAGTTGGAACCAGAGTCTACAATCTAACCAAGTGACTGATTCCTGTCCTTTCAAAACTTGGTAGTTTAATTCTTCCTTTGATTCTGTGAGCTATCCTCCCAACATCTGTCTTCTCTCCTTCCTTTTTTCTCTACCTCACATTAGCCGGAATCCATTTCTGTTGCTTATAACCAAAGAAGCCTGATAAAAAATTAAAAAAACATTTTTTTTGAAGTTTATTTTGAGGGGGGAGGGGCAGGTGGGGGGGGGAGAGAGAGAGAGAGAGAGAGAGAGAGAATTCTAATCAGGCTCCTACTGGCAGCACAGAGTCTGACTCAGGGCTCCATGTCACGAACTATGAGACCATGACCAGGGCCAAGATCAAGAGTCAGAGGTTTAACTGACTGAGCCACCCAGGTGCCCCCTGATAGAAAATTTTAACTGTAGTTCTGCAAAAAAAGCTAAAAGTAAATACAGAATATATACATATATATTTGACTTCTGTCATATATATGCATGTATATGTATGCATGTATAATTTCCCTTTTTAAACTATGCTAAATATAAGCTTTTTGAGTTTTGCAACTAGGTTTGTTTGGTTTTATTTTTTGAAACAAGGATCATTGGAAGTTTCTTATGTCTCACCATACTCTAAAATCAGTATGTATCCAGGTGAAATCACACCACCTGCCACTTCTGGGCTTAGCAGCCAAGTGGCCAGAGGGATATTGAAATGAAGTGGGCCACCTTGGCTCTCAGCCTCTGGTGGGGAGGCTGCCCTTCAGACCACTTCCTACAGCAGCTTGCTCTTGGTGTTCGTCAGCTCTTCTTCTTCCCATTGAGAGACTGAATTCTAAATACTTTATTCAGACAGCTTCAGCAAAAACAAATGTATGATGAGGTGAATAACATACTTGTAGAATGAAAATACCATGCAAGAATATTCTTAGGGAGCCTGTCTGGCTTCTTCGATGGAATGTACGACTCTTCATCTCAGGGTTGTGGGTTCAAGCCCCACATTGGCTGTAGAGATTACTTAAAGATAAAATCTTAAAAAAAAAAAAAAAGAATATTCTTTGTGTTCCAAATCATTGTGTGATGTAATCCCTGGGAATGCATGGATTAGTGTTGCCTCAGAGGTAGTGTATTTCCTGAACTAGGAAAAGGTAAATAACACTCTTTATCTTAAGTGTTATACATTTAATTGAGAGTATGATGAAGGATTACACAAATTAAAATTCTGTTTATTTAACCCACTCCCCTATGTATTAAGTATACATAAATAGGGGCGCCTGGGTGGCGCAGTCGGTTGAGCGTCCGACTTCAGCCAGGTCACGATCTCGCGGTCCGTGAGTTCGAGCCCCGCGTCAGGCTCTGGGCTGATGGCTCGGAACCTGGAGCCTGTTTCCGATTCTGTGTCTCCCTCTCTCTCTGCCCCTCCCCTGTTCATGCTCTGTCTCTCTCTGTCCCAAAAATAAATAAAAACGTTGAAAAAAAATTAAAAAAAAAGTATACATAAATATATTTATGAATATTTATACATAGGATATTTGTAAAGAACAGAAGAAAGGGAGAATATTATGTCAATAATTGGATACTACACATTACTTTGTAGAAATATGTATCTATATAAATTTTGGTCTGTGATATTTTGGTCAACGACATAAAAACAACAAAAAAATCTAAGAGAATCTAAGAGAATAATAACCTTTCTCAAGTATGGAAGCACATGGTATCACAACAGCTAACAATGTAGGAGAGGTAGACCACTTGACTGTACAATTAACTTTCACCCAGAAGACCAGAAAGTGGATTTAACCATAAGGAGATGAGAGGCATTTAAAAATTTTTTTTTAATTTTTTAATGTTTCAAAATTTATTTTTGACAGGCAGAGGGAGACAGAGCATGAGAGGGGAAGGGGCAGATAGAAAGAGAGGGAAACACAGAATCCGAAGCAGGCTCCAGGCTCCGAGCTGTCAGCACAGAGCCTGATGCGGGTCTCAAACCCAGGAACCATGAGATCACGACCTGAGCAGAAGTCGGACACCTAACCGACTGAGCCACCCAGGCGCCCCTAAAAAAATTTTTTTAATCTTTATTTATTTTTGAGAGAGAGAGAGAGAGAGAGAGAGAGGGAGAGAGAGCAAGCAGGGGAGGGGCAGAGAGAGGGGGAGACCCAGAATCTGAAGCAAGCTCCAGGCTCAGAGCTATCAGCACAGAGCCCAACACAGGGCTCAAACTCATGAACTGCGAGATCATGACCTGAGCTGAATTTGGATGCTCAACTGACTGAGCCACCCAGGGGTCCCAGAGATGAGCTGCATTTTAAAGTTTGATGGCAAGTTGGGAATCATAAGAACTGATTTTTTCCCCCCTGTTTATATGCTACTATTTACTAGCTGGGAACCCTTGGTGATGGTACTAAACCTCTTTATGCCCAACCAGCAAACAGAAGTGATGTGTGGATTCAGGATTGCGCTGGTGCTGCAGTGTAAGAACATGCGCCCTGAGTCAGACTGTCTGCATGTCCTGGCTCTGCTCCCCGCTTGCTTTTCACCTTCTGGGATCTCAGTGTCTTCAGCTGTCAGGTGAGGAGGTAATACCTCCTAGCATTGTTGGGATTATTAAATAATTAAGGCACCTAGCATGGTGTTCATGCTTAATAAATGCTAGTTCCTTTCCCTTTTCATTTTTTGGTTAAAATTTGAAATTCGCATGTTTTACTTTATGCAACTTGATTTAAACATACAAAAGAAATAGGGGCGCCTGGGTGGCACAGTCGGTTAAGCGTCTGACTTCAGCCAGGTCACGATCTCGCGGTCCGTGAGTTCGAGCCCCGCGTCGGGCTCTGGGCTGATGGCTCGGAGCCTGGAGCCTGTTTCCGATTCTGTGTCTCCCTCTCTCTCTGCCCCTCCCCCGTTCATGCTCTGTCTCTCTCTGTCCCAAAAATAAATAAACGTTGAAAAAAAAATGTTTAAAAAAAATACAAAAGAAATAAATCTATACAAGACAAGACTTCAGGAATAAATCAGGGAGACACGGGGAATATAATTCAGACCTGGCACCCAGGGGATTCTTGCTTCAGCATCTCCTTCTAGGGAATTATTGCTAGTGAATCCAGTAGAGCCCAGGTGACCTGGCTCCAACATTAGGACACAAACAAAAACAGTTAAGCAGTGGAGACATCGTACTGCAAAATAAAAACAAAAAACACAGCATTTGACCCTTGCTGCTGCAACTATTGGACAAGGGAATGAGGGGGAAGCTCTTATGTGATTCGAGAAGATCCTCCTGAAAGCTGAGTGGCCTTAAAAACCCTTGCACTCCACAGCTTCATCTCAAATGCATTTGCATTAGAGAATTCTCTAGCATTTCTAATAGAAATTAGGAATAGGAACAGCTAGAAATAGAAAAATAATTGATGAAGGCAAGAAAGTCCATAAACAATGATGTTTTTGCAATTAATATGAATACTGAGAATTAACCAGCCCAGTAGTGCTTGTGGCCAGCACAAACAACAAAGGCTGAAGGGGCAGCTGACTGGGGCAAGCAAACTACACTGGGCCAGAAACTTGGTCCTAGTCGCCTCTGAGTAAGGGTTTTAAATAACATCCCAGTGAGAAGGGAACATTGCCTTTTTTACTTTCTATTATTTTCAATTTGGCTTATTTTTCCAAAAAAAGTGAATATGGTTAATTTCATGGTAAGGCTTCAACATAACTTCCCATTGGCTTTCTAAAGCTCTGAATTAAACAAACTGCCCTGCCCCCGCCACTGCTGCAAACTGAACCCTATTAGAATAGTTAAGGAGAGAGCTGAGTTCCTCTACAAGACTGTAAGCTCTTGGTCGTTGGACTCCCAGAGCCCAGTGCTGAGCCTGCACAAAGTCATTCTCTTAACCTGCAACTCTGTTGGGTGGAAAGAGATGGACCCAGCCTCGGGTGTGGCAGCAACCAATTGCCCACGGCAAGCAGACATGGGTCCTTCCCCGTGCAGAGTAGTACCTGTGAGGGTTTCTCTCAGTTTACGTGTAGTACTCCTTACAGCAGGAGTTAACTGAGGCAAAGAAGAAGGGTAGAGAAAAAAAGAGAAAAGAATATTTTGCGGTCCTACTACCAGCTGAGCCAGCCTGCCCTCTGTGGCCCAAATACTCCCATTCTCCCCACCCCCAGCCCTATGAACCTTTCTCTTCCCAGGATGACTCTTGGTGTGGTAATTTGCTAATGGCTAATAGAACACTAGAGGTGATATTCTTAGGCTCCTAGGTAGCAATTTCATTTTTAGTAGTGGTTTTGGGGAGACAATGCCTCTGCTACTGGAATTGTGAAAATACTGGAAATTTTGGAATAATCATCTTCATAATGGAGACGAATTCTTTGCAGTTCTGCCAAAAGGTTACAAGGCTGGTGTCGTAGAGTGAATTTTCTGAAATTCACATGTCAAAGCCCTAAGCCTCCAATGTGGCTGTTTTTGGGCCTTTAAAGAAGTAATTAAGGTTAAATAAAGCCATAAGAGTGGGGCCCTAATCCAACAGGAGTCATGTCCTTATAAGAAGAGGAAGGGACACCAGGAGTACGTGTGCACAGAGAAAAGGCCATGGGAAGACAGAGAAAAGGTGGCTGTCTGCAAGCCAAGAGGAGAGGTCTCACAGAAACTAATTCTGCTGGCACCTTGATCTTGGACTTTCAGCCTCCAGAACTGTGAGAAAATAAATTTCTTTTATTAAAGCTACTCAATCGGTGGTATTTTGTTGTGGTAACTTAAGTATCACTGACTAATATAGATGGTCAGTGACTACATGGGGAGATCCCTATCAGTACACTAAGGAATAAGAAAAACAGTGCCACAGAACAAAGGTGAGGCATCTTTCTGGAGCTTCAAATTCACATTATAATTTCTGGGAAACAGGGGTGCCTGGGTGGTTCAGTTTGTTAAGTGTCTGACTTTGGCTCAGGTCATGATCTCACAGTTCCTGAATTCAAGCCCCATATCAGGCTCTGTGCTGATAGCAAGGATCTTGATCTCCCTCTCTCTCTGTCCCTCCCCTGCTTGCACTCTCTCTCTCTCTCTCAAAAATAAATAAATAAACATTTAAAAATTTTCTGGGAAAATTATTTTCCTATTAAAACAAACACAGATATAAGCAAAATTCACTTGGTTTTTTAAGCAGATCATGATGTAGCAAAGGAATTGGCTCTTCAACAGTGTTCTCTACTGTATCCGTCTGAATCCAGTCAAGAAAATAGACGTTCCATGCAAGAAACTGGTTACATGGGTGTTGGAAGACCAAGGAGTTGAACAAGGGATAATGAGTCAATTGAGAGATTAGCAGAAAATATTGCCCCCACTAGAGTTAGAAGTACGCAGGGACCAGGTGATGTTCCCAGGGATGGTTGCTGGTGTTTAGGTGAGAGGGATACTCTGACCGTGAAAGGAGGCATGTCCAGAGAGAGACGGAATATGGAGGAGACTCTGCCTTTGCAGCACATTGGGACTTTGTAGGAAGAGAAAGAGAAGCATTCTGGCTTCTTCCTTCTTTCCACCCTCCAGCCTCTTCCTTCTTTCCACCCTCCAGCCTAGGGAAAGGATGAGGGGCATTTCATCATCTGCCAGTTGGGGTACTTCTTCAGCCTCATTTACCTTTGACATGCAGAAACTTTAACTGGTGAATCTCTCTAGATGTTGTGTGTGTGCTTGATGTCATGATCAACCTACCACCTCTGGGTTCACACAAAATCTTGGCCTCTCTGTGCCGGTTCCCAGTTCCCATCCTCTCGAGTCAGGGCAGAACAAGGGCAACTTCAGTTCCTTGGGAATGTCCATGCAGTCAAACGTTCTAATTATTCTATGTCACAGAACAGATAAGGGCATTGAAAAGGCATTTGCCAACTCCTGGAGTCTCCTAGGTTTTTCTGGCATGTTGAGCCTCCATGCTTTTTCTCCTGCCGGTGCCTCAGCTGCTCCTGCCTGTCCAAATCCCACCTATTCATTGAGGCCCTGGCAAACGCCTTTCCCAAGGGTGAATGTGAACCTTTTCTTCCCTCTGCATGGCCCTTACTTTCACCTTTTTTTTTTTTTTTTTTTTTTAGACTGTTGCTGACAAGGCTATCTGTAACTGGACTGGAAAACCCTGGAAGGCAAGGACCCTGTTTTTTCATCTTTGTTGCCTTAGCAGTGCTTGGAGCAGTGCCTCACACTAGCACTTAATTTTGTCTATTGGAATTAAATCGGGGAGAATTTTGTATGATTTTAAAGGACGGGGCCTGTTATAAACCGAATGTGGCCTGCCAAAAAGTCTATGTTGACATCCTAACCTCCGATGTGATGGTATCAGAAGGTGAAGCCTTGGAGAGGTAATTGGGTCATGAGGGTGGAGCCTTCATGAATAGAATTATTGCCCTTACAAAAGAGACCCCAGAGAGCTCCCTCTCCTTCCTGCCAAGTGAGGACACAGGGAGATGATAACTATCTGTGAACCAGGAAGTGGACTCTCACCAGACACCAATCCACTGGCAGCTTGATCTTAAACTTCAAACTCCAAAACTGTGAGAAATAAATATTTGTTGTTTATAAGCCACACAGTCTGTGATACTTTTATTAGAGCAGCCTGAAGAGACTAAGTCAAGGTCATTTCCCCATACCCTTGTGCCAAGCTATAAAGACCAGAGTGTCAAATGTACTGCCACGGTGCTGGGCGGCTGCAGGCTTCACAATAACTTGTTGGTGACTACGGAGTTAATTTTTACCTGAAGCAGATCCTCTATTTTCAGTTCTATTGCTCCTCCCTGCTTCTATTCTAGCAAATTAAAAATCACACCTTTACCTGACAGAAAGAATCTCACCCATTTACCAGCTCAAGGAAAATCTGACTCCATGCCTTAGTAACTGAAGGTTCAAAAAGGAAGGTTAAGTTTGCTGAAGTGCTCAGGCCATTGTAGCTAGAAGACAGAGTAATTCAGCCAAGAGAACTCACCTCTGATAGGGAAATCCTTTTCCTGACCTGCTGACAACCTTTAGTGAGTCGTTTACCTCTATTTGTCCATTTTTATAAAATGAAGGAATTGAACCAAATACCTTAAAAATCAGTTTCAGATCTAGAAATCTGATTCTGGGGCACCTGGCTGGCTCAGTCAGAACAGCATGCGACTCTTAATCTTGGGGTCATGGGTTTGAGCCCCACGTTGGGTGTAGAGATTACTAAAAAAAAATAAAAAATAAAAAAACTTTAAAAATCATCTGATTCTATAATTTATCGAGTCTGTAAAGCTCCCCCCCCCAGCTTTATTGAGGTATAATTGACACATAAAACTTGTATATACTTAGGGTTTGCCATACATATACATATGAAATGATTACCATGATCAATTCATTAACACATCCATCACTTCACATAGTTATCTTTTCTTGTGTGTAGTGAAAACACTTAAGATCTACTTTTTTAGCAAACTTCAAGTGTACAACACAGTATTTTATTTTTAACTATAGTCCCCATGCCATACCAATAATAATTTTTATGATTCAATCGATTTTTAGGTTTAAGTTCAGTTCAAAAAAGAGCTCTTACTGAATTATCCCAAAGGCAACAGTGCACCTTGGTTACTGGGAGGCTTTTCCAGCACCTGCCTTGAATCCCTGCTTTCAAGCGCATGGCTTACTTGTTCTCCCAAACCATACTGCAGCTGAGCACTGACATGCTACTTGGAGAAACTAGAAATAGCTAGGGAGAATAAAGTGAAGAGAAAATTCCCCTTTATTTTGATTTAAGTCTCCTCTCCCCTGGCAGGTTGATCTCTTTCCTGTTCCTACCATTCAATCATCCCTTTGGAATCTGGTTAATTGCTCTTTCTTTCCCTTTTCTTTCTTCCTTCCTTTCTTTCTTTTTTTTTTTGTTTGTTTTTTTTTGCTTGCTCAGATAACACTCTGGTATCATCTTCAAAGACCAAAATGTCTGGTAGTAATAATTTACTGGCCTCTGCTTCTGATTAATAATTTTGGATGCTTTAACCTATAAGATCTGTTATTAGGAAGCTCAAAGTTTTAATTAGAAAGGGCAAGGAGATTTGTGTATTAAGAAGGGGTTAGTAGTTACTCTGAATTTTTTCTGGGAACACTCTAATGTATAAGGAAAGAAAATATAAATAAAAATAATCAAGAAGTGTCTGACCCAATGGGTATTTGTTTGTATTTTAAGTTGCTTTATTTTTAGAGATTTATTTTTTTAATTAAAAAATTTTTTTAATGTTTTTTAGTTTTGAGAGAGAGACAGACAGAACATGAGCAGGGAAGGGACAGAGAGAGAGGGAGACACAGAATCTGCAGCAGGCTTCAGGCTCTAAGTTGTCAGCACATAGCCCAACGGGGGGCTTGAACCCAAAAACTGCAGGATCATGACCTGAGCTGAAGTCAGACGTTCAACCGACTGAGCCACCAAGGCACCCCTATTTTTTTTAATTTTTAAAAAAAGTTTATTTATTTATTTTTGAGAGAGAGTGCAAGTGGGGGAGGGGCAGAGACAAAGGGAGAGAGAGAATCTCAAGCAGGCTCAGCACTGTCAGCACAGAGCCCAACTCAAGGCTCCATCCCACAAACCGTGGGATTATGACCTGAGCCAAAATCAAGAGCCAGACGCTCAACCAACTGAACTGCCTAGGCACCCCTTAACTTGTTTTATTTTTAAACCAAAGAGCAATTCCCAGGTGACAGTCCCATTACTCCCTTTTAAGAGTTACCTTAAAAAGCAAAGGAGCCACCAAACTCACATAGCATGGGAAGCTGATTTGAGATAAATTGTCTTTGTTGACCTGGAAAATATATCAGAAAACTTAATAGAGGTTAAAGTGGGTGCTTTCCTAATGCTTTGTCTGTGGTGTTCCAGAAACCAGCACTGGAAAAAATATTGGTAGCCTGTGAAGCCCTTCAGAAGTAAGGAGCCCTAATGTTTGCTGATGAACAAAACCCAAAATGGTTTCTTAAGGATTTTTCCTGGCTTCTTTCCTCTACAGTCAGCCACAAAGACATGGCTATGGCTGTTCACTAGCATTAACCAACCTTGCCTTTTTCTCTGGAGTCAGACTGCCTGGTTTGAGTCCTGGGTCCACCCTGGGTGGTGACTTATTCTTTCAGCCTATTTCTTCTATCATGTGCCAACATTTACAATAGATTGCACTGACAGATGAGACCAACAGGGAATTTTTCATAGCCCATGCCATTAAATCACTCTCTTGTCAAACTTGTCAGCTTGTGGGATGCATCAGCTATCTATTGCTGTGTAACAAATTACCCAAAACATAGCAGCATAGAGCAACAAATATTTATTTTCTCACTGTTTCTAAGAGTCAGGAGCCCCAGGCGTGGCCTAAGTGGTGATTCTGGCTCAGCATTGCTCATTAGTTTTAGTCAGAATGTGAGCTGGGCTTGTAATCTAGTCTTAGAAGTGATATCCCACCATTTTTGCCCTCTTGTGGGTGAAGAATTGAAAGCCCAGAAAGGGAAAGTAAATTTACCTAATTGTCTTCATCTTGTTCTTACAGATTTAGCCTGACAATTTTTTGGAGAGTGTCCTGCAGGGTAGAGGTAAGGTTTCAGGAGATTGACATAGATTCCCGGTGCTGAGACATGCTGGCTTAAGTCAACAGTGCTAAGAAAGTGCAGCAAATATAACCAAGCAGTGTGGCATGGTGGAAAGAGTGGTGCTTTAGACTCAGATAGGAATGGGTTCAAATCCAGGCTCTACCACTTTCTTATGTGACCATAGTTACCTCACTTATACATAAGAAACTACCTTATAGTGCTGTTGACATGTATAAATGAGATCCATAATAGTGGCAGTGAATATCAGACCCAGTTCTACAGTTTCTTTCTTGAAAATCTCTTTTAGATTTGTTCTTCCTGTTCTTTCAGTCATGGACACTCTAGTAGTCTGGTCCTCACCAGCTCATGCCCAAGTCCCCGACAGTCTTCCAAGTGACCTGCTGGCCTTGTGTTGGCTCTGCACCCTTATCCTTTTTCTTTCTCTTTCCTTCTCTGTATTACCTTCTCCTTTCTTTCAGCTTTGCTGTGTGCCACCAGGTTCATGTTCCTTTGCTACTTTCTCCTTTCACCAAGACATTTTCTGTTCTTATACTGCCTCCCAGTTGCCTGTGGCCTTAAGTATAATTTCTCTGCCTACCCACCTGTCAAGGCTTCCCACAGGCCTCAGTCTCCTCCTTGATGATCCCTGGGGCCCACACCATTCTCCATTCAGGGTTGCGTCTTCACTGCTCTTCCACTCCTGGACTCTTGCTCATTATTTCCCCAGGCCACAATGACCCCTCCCCACACTGATGAAAATCATGTCCCTATTTTAATGTCCAGGCCAAATACCACTTGCCACAAAGTCTTCTTCTATTACCCTGGCTTAACCCAGTTCAACCTCTATTTATTGAGCAACTGTTATGTGCAAGGAACTGTGATAGGAGAGGTCATACAGCTAGATAAAATACATAACATGTGCCTTTCTAAGGAAAAAAAATTTTAAGTGGCATTTAATCTGGGATTGGAAGGAGGGTCAGGATTTTTCTAGGATGAGGTTAAGTAAGGTAGAATGCAGTGGATCTGTTTGGTTGGATTTATTTTTTCAAGAAATTCTCCTCCCATCACCAAATGTCCCACACATAAGGAAGGGTTGTAAAGGCCATGTTTGTGTGATGAGACCCTACCCTCCCTGGCCATAGATGACACTTGACACAAGCTACCATTCAGTTTTCTTATTCGTGAATTTGAAATCAACGTCCATTGGTATTGGTTAATCTCTCCCCTTGCAATTGAAGATCTTGAACTTAGAAAAGTAGCACAGCAATCCTCTACCATGTACCCAGGAGAAGAGGAGGAAGGAAATAAATATTCAGACAGGAGTTGGGACCATAGGGTTCAGGGAGGGCCTGCATTTCCCAGGTCCACGTTCCAATCTCTTTTGAAGAGATGTTAGGCTGTGAGGTTAAATGAGATTTCTTTATATCCTTATAATAAGCTTTCACCTTTAAAAAAATTATTTTTTTAGGTAATTTCTATATCCAGTGTGGATCTCGAATTCACAACTCTGAGATCAAGAGTCACATGCACCACTGACTGAGACAGCCAGCCCCCACACCAAGCTTTCACCATTTTTGCTTGTTTGTATGTTGCAGTTGCTTACAACCAAAAATGTCTAACTAAGACACAGAGGCCTGAACATTGGGTTTTATAAAAAGAGGTGGAGTCTGAGATGCCCTCTTCCACCAGACTACAAGGTGAGGAGTACCTAGCCATGGGGCTGGAAGGGTAGGTTATTGTAGACACAATGTGGAGGGCTTTGAATGCCATATTTAGAAGTTGACATCATATTGCTTAAGAACTACTGAGGTTTTGTGTAGAAGAATAATACACAGTTTCAGAGGTAGACTTTAAAAAGTCCAGATGGAAGCAGTGGTACGTGGATTTGCCCGGCTGGTAAATGACAATATTTTCTAGCTATGTTTCTAGACCTTGGGCAAATTACCTAATCTCTTAACCTTGGTTTCTGCATTTGTAAAATGAGAATACTAATGCTTGGCTCAAAAGACTTGGGGGGAAATTATATGAAATAAATTATAATAAATTGTCAAATGCTATGCATGCAAATGGTGACTAGTATTATTTTTATCTTTTCTTTCTCTAAATTCCTGTGACACTTATTACCAATACTATGCACATTAGCCTTATTTATTTTTAAATTATTTCAAGTATGCTGATTTTGTCTTATAATCAGATCAAAGGCCTCCATGAAATAATAACATCCTAAACTGTTTTTATATTTCTCATAATTCCTATACAAGCTTCTGGACCCAGAGTATGAAGAGCTAAATACTGTGATTGATTGCTTGTTGGCAGCAGCCAAACCATTCTGTTCTGGCATTTAGTGGCTGATAAACATTTCCACATGTTGCCTCTTCATGAACTGATGGTCTGCGTTTGGGGCTTAGCAGAAAAATGACCACATCACTGAAGCCACTTCCCAAATTACGAGATTTAATGAGCCAAGGAAATTTAATTATCCTCTGAAGTGTATTTTCTGTTTTAGATTATGACTCGGTGGCAGCAGTTGTTATCACCAAATCTCTGGGAAAAATTATACACAGATAAAAGTAGGCATATGATTTCATTCATTCATTCACGTTAAGAATCTACTCTGTGAACAGTATTAAACCAAGGAAGTCTGATGCAAAGATATATACAGAAGAGGATCCCACCCACAAAATGTTTGCAGTCTATCAGGGGAGTCAAGCCATGGAAATAAATAATTACAATACAGGGCAATATGTGGTAACTATAATGTACTTATATATAAGGTAGAAATCTTGAAAGAGCTTAAGGGAACTGAGAAGTTAGGAAAGGCCTCCTGGAAGAAGTGGTCTGTACACTAGCCTCTGAAGGGTAAGTAGGACTTAGGATTTCAATAGCTGGAGTTGGGTGAAGAGCCATCATAAGCTGAGAAATGTGATTAAAGACACAGAGACTGAAGAAGTCAAGGTGGCTAGAACGTGGGGTCCATGCAGAAGAAGGGGGAGACAGTTGGGAGCCAGAGCCAGGAAGACCTTGAATGCTAAGTTATGGATTTGGATTTTATATGCTAGACAAGAGATAGGTCCTAAAGTTTCCTGAGTAGAAGAATCTTGGGAAATTTTTTGTACGCTCTGTGATTAATTGATATGCAGGTAAAAGAAACTCAAAGCAATTGGAACAATGCAGGTGTGAGGTCAGAAAGGCTGATATTAGGGGGTAGCACTGGAAATGGAAGGAATATAGATAACAAAGGATTATAAAGGGCTCATTAATTGTTTGAACATGGAAGTCTGGGAAGACATCAAAGAATATGTTTTCCTGAGATGATGAGTCTGGGATATCGGGATGTCAATTTTGGTACTATCGAGACAACCAAGTAAATGTCTGGTTGGCACTGGAAGTATGGCTGGAGTTCAGGAGGGAAATCAGAACCATCACAGAGTTCACCATCCTTTCCACACAATCATTCCCAGAGGAAGGATTACATACCTAAAAGAAAGAAAATGTGTAGAGAAGAAAAGATAAAGAGGCAAATTTTGAATCATATTCAGAGAACTGGAAGAGGAGCCAGAGAAAGAGCCAGAGAGAATTCGAATATAAAGTAATGACAACTAATCAAATGCTTATTATGTTCCAGGCACTATTGTCAGTATTTAAAATTTATTCACCCATTTAATTTTCATGATGATTTCATAATGTAAGAACTATCACTTAAAGATACCGAGAGTCAGAGAGCTTAAGCAACTTGCCTGAGCTCACCTAGCAAGGCTCAGAACCCAGAGTCAAACCCCAGCAGTGTGACTTCAGCATGTGTGTTCTTTTTTATTTTCTTCAGTGTGTGTTCTTTTTTATTTTTTTATTACAAAAATTTTTATTTATTTTTTATTTTTTTTAACTTCTTTTTTAATGTTTATTTATGTCTGAGACAGAGAGAGACAGAGCACAAGCAGGGAAGGGACAGAGAGAGGGAGACACAAAATTGGAAGCAGGTTCCAGGCTCTGAGCTGTCAGCACAGAGCCCCATGAGGGGCTTGAACTCATAAGCTGTGAGATCATGACCTGAGTTGAAGTCGGATACTTAACCAACTGAGCCACCCATGCACCCCCATTACAAAAAATTTTTTAAATAATCTCTACACCCAAAGTAGAGCTCGAACTCATAAACCTGAGATCAAAAGTCACATGTTCATCAGACTGAGCCAGTCAATGCTGCCCCCTCCACAGTGCGAGTTCTTAACTTCAATTGATTTTGCTTTGAAAGTAGTGGTACAGGGTTGTGTCACTGAAATCAAGGGATATAGGAGTTTCAGGGAAGGGGTTGGTCAAAAGTGCCAGTGCTGATGACAGGTCATGGAGAATGAGAGTCATTACCATGAAGCAAGACCTGGAAGGGGTATTCTAAAATGAGACACTGATTTCACAATTTCATGTATGTACAAGCACATACTCCACACTGGACTGATACCAGCCCAGCTCCCTTTAACAAGATTGATCAAGGATGACAAGAAGGTTTTCACTCAGGTGATTGTTCTGGAAACAAGGTGGCTAAATGCATTAGTCACCAGCCTTCTCTGTCATCATCTTAGATCCATTAAGCCCATTTAACCTGCCATTCAGGTGGCTGGAAAAGAATGCAAACCACACCCCAATTGTCCACCAAGCACCCTCTAATAAAAGGCCAGAGTAACTTAATGAAAGCTTCAGCTCTCCTCTGTGGTTGAGGCCAAAGAAAGGTGGGGAAAGGGACCTTACAATCAAGAGAATTTAAATAGGGCTTAAGTACCACTGAGAGTTCTGAACATTATCCTACAAAAACAATTGAGGACTATTGAGTTTTTAGGTAAACTTATATTGGGGCACTGGCTTGGGTTTTGATCCTAGTCAATTATCTTTGTGTAGAATTCAAGTATACCTTCAGGTTGTTGGGCAAACCCCACTTAGTCTCCTATAAGCTGGTTAAGGATGATTTCTGACCAATGTAAAGCACATGAGGCCTCTGGTCTATACTTCATTATGACAACTTTTCAAACTTCCCCATCTCAAATTCATATGTTGTAAAATTTCTGATTCTTCAGGCCCACATATCCTATTTGACCTTCTGTATTGTTCATACCACACCCTATAATATGGGATGCTGCAGCCATTCCTTTCTTCTTCATTCATTCATTTATCCATCTGAGAGCCTATTATGGATCAGGTGCTGTTCTAATTGGATAATATGAAAAATAATCAAATGAATTTGTAATTTGGCAAATGGTGGTAAGCAATATGAAGGAAAATAAGTAAGTGTTAAGGGAATGAAGAGTTAGGTGCGGCAATGGTGGCTATTTTAAAAAGTGGGATCAGAGTATGAGGTGACATTTGAGCAAAGGCTTGAGCAAAGAGAAGGCTCCAGACATAAGGAGTTCTGATTAGTTTATAAGCCACTCAAAAACAGGGAGTGTGTCTTGTTCATTTCATATCCCTCTAAACATCTACTGCTGTGCATCCACTGTTGGTATCTCAGGAAATACCAGGGGAATGGCTACTTGAATGTATAGGGAAAAAGAAAAAAAAGCAACCTACTGACTGTTACATTAGACTAGAGAAAACATTTATTGCACAAAAGCTTTATTTAGAGGGAAGTTTTTGTAACTAGATGAACACAATATTTTTACACGGGACATAAATGATCATGGATTTGAAAAGGGTTCTTTTTGTTTGTTTGTTTTGTTTTAAGATTTTATTTTGGGGCACCTGGGTGGCTCAGTCCGTTAAGAGTCTGACTCTTGATTTGGGCTCAGGTCATGATCTCGGGGTCTTGGGAAAGAGTCTGCATATGACTCTTCCGCTGGGCATGGATCCTGCTTAAGAAGCTCTTCCTCCTTCTTCCTTTGCCCCTCCCCCACTCACATGAGAGGACTTTCTCTCTCTCTCTCTTAAAAAAAAGAGAAAGAATTAAAGGTTTTATTTTTAAGTAAGCTCTACAGTGAACATGGGGCTCAAACTCACAACCCTAAGATCCAGAGTCACTGAATGAGCCAGGCAGGCACCCCTGAAAAAGGTTTTATTATATTTTTATATAGAACTCTGCTTTGTAGCAATAATTATTATAATGAATTAACCAATTATTAGTTCAAGTTTTGTACACTTCATTACCTGTAAATTCCATTACAATTTTCTGCCTTTCCTATAAAAATAATTATTTCAAGTAGGCAATACATTTATAAGACTTAAAAATTAGAAAGTATGAATAGGTACACAATGAAAAATCTTCCTCCTACCTTTTGCCCTTCCACTGCCCAGTTCCCAACCTCACCCTTAATACACACACACACACACACACACACACACACACACACAGAGCTATTACTATTATCTTGTGTATCCTTCCACAGTTTCTTCATGCATATATAAGTAAGTACAAATATGTACTCTTATTCTCCCTTTGAACACAAATAACCCATTCTGCACTTTTGCTGCATCTTGGAGGTTTTTCCATATAAATACATGTAGGATTTTTCATTCTATTTTACTGTTGCATAATGTTCCATTGTATAAAGGACCATGATTTATTTAAAGAGTGTCTCGCTAATGGATGATTAGGCTTTTGTTATTAAAACAAAACTTCAATAAATAATGTGGAACATTTATCATTTTACATATGTATGACTATAGCTATAAAATCCCTACAAGAAAAGTTATTTGTTTTTTGCTTTTTATAAAGCGAGGCCACATTAAAACTTTTTTTTAACGTTTATTTATTATTGAGAGAGAGACACACACACACACAGAGCATGAGCAGGGGAGGGGCAGAGAGAGGGGGAGACACAGAATCTGAAGCAGGCTCCAGGTTCCGAGCTGTCAGCACAGAGCCTGACGCGGGGCTCGAACTCACAAACTGTGAGATCATGACCTGAGCCGAAGTCAGTCGCTCAACCAATTGACCCACCCAGTCTCCCCAAGAAAAATTATTTGTAACTGCTATAGATATTGCTAAGTTGTATTCCCTGTAGCTTGTACTATTTAACTGTCCCACCAACATCAATGAGAAGGACATTCATTTCTTCTTGCCTTCATTCATTACATAAATATTTACTGAATATCTGGGGCGCCTGGGTGGCGCAGTCGGTTAAGTGTCCGACTTCAGCCAGGTCACGATCTCGCGGTCCGTGAGTTCGAGCCCCGCGTCAGGCTCTGGGCTGATGGCTCAGAGCCTGGAGCCTGTTTCCGATTCTGTGTCTCCCTCTCTCTCTGCTCCTCCCCCGTTCATGCTCTGTCTCTCTCTGTCCCAAAAATAAATAAACGTTGAAAAAAAAATTAAAAAAAAAAATAAATAAAAATATTTACTGAATATCCACTGCCTCTTAGGCAGCATGGGAAATATTAGGGATGTAACTAAGACATGGTTTCTGCCCTGAAGGAGCTCATAGTCTGGGACAGTAGTGCTTAACGGGGGCAATTTTACTCTCAAGGGGACATTTGACAATGTCTGGGGACACAACAAAGAAGTATGTGGTCCAAAGTGTCAACAGTGCTAAGACTGAGAAACCCTGGTCTGGTGGGAGTGACAGACATTGAAATGTAGAAAAGTTGTGTTCTTGAAACTTAGAGGAGAGGCTTCTGAAGGCCAATCAGAGAAGCAGGGATGGGAGAGAAGGAAAAGAGAACAGCCAGTGTGAGGGCATGGAGGTGTGTAAGTGGCCTTGAGTGGCTAGCCTAGTGAAAGCTGTGTGAATGAGGCATGCGCAGTAAGGCCAGAGAAATCGTCATGGATCTCACTGTCAAGGGCCTTAGTTGCTGGGCTAAAGGATGTGATCTTTAAGCAATGTGGAGAGTCACTGAAAGGTTTTAAGCAGAGAAGTGGGGGTGCTTGGATGTGCATTTTAGAAACTTGCCTTGGCTGCAGGAGGGAGGATAGTTTGACTGGGGGCCAGATTGGTGACAAGCAGAAGAGTTAGGAGGCTTGGCAGTAATCTAGATTGGAAGTGACAAGAGCCACAACCAAAGTGGAAATGGAAGGGAGGGGTTCAGGTGATACAAAGGAAGGTAGACTCAGAAGGACATGGAGCTAAGAAGGCAACTTATAGGACGATTCCTGGGTTTCTGATATGTAAGCAATAGGGTGGACAGAGAGGTCATTCTGTAGAATACAGAATACCAAAGAAGAGCAGATCTGGGGAGGGAGAGAAATGTTAATAGATGTGTTGAATTTGAGTCAATGAGCAGGGAATATTCAGACATGCAGTTCAGCAGAAAGTCCAGGACTAGCATACCCATTTAAGAGGCATCAACAAAGAACTGTCCTTTGAAACTTTGGGAGTGGATGAGGTCATCCAGGGGAAATGCAGAAAGAGAAGTGGGTGGAAAGCCACTCTTGGGAGCAGCTGTTGATTGGCCTCCATGTTGATTGTTTGAGGAGCTGAATGCTCATCTCTTTTACAGATTGCTATTCTCATTTCCTCTGGCTATGTTGACACTGCTGTTTCTCTATTCTCCTCCAAGCAAGCATCCCAATTTTTGACAACTCTTTGAAAGGCTATGCAAATCTAACTTGCTATTAATGCTATTATTTTCATTATCCCAATTGTTCATCTGGTACCTGAAAGCCTTCTACAACATACCTTCTGCCACCTCCTGCAAATCCTTTGGCAACACTTTGTTCTTTAAAAACTCAGCTTAAGGGGCGCCTGGGTGGCTCAGTCGGTTAAGCGTCCGACTTCAGCCAGGTCACGATCTCGCGGTCCATGAGTTCGAGCCCCGCGTCAGGCTCTGGGCTGATGGCTCAGAGCCTGGAGCCTGTTTCCGATTCTGTGTCTCCCTCTCTCTCTGCCCCTCCCCCGTTCATGCTCTGTCTCTCTCTGTCCCAAAAATAAATAAACGTTGAAAAAAAAAATTAAAAAAAAAAAACTCAGCTTAATATTACTCAGCAATCAAAAAGAATGAAATCTTGCCATTTGCAACTACATGGATGGAACTAGAGGGTATTATGTTAAGCGAAATTAGTCACTCAGAGAAAGGCAAATATCATATGACTTCACTCATATGAGGACTTTAAGAGACAAAACAGATAAACATAAGGGAAGGGAAGCAAAAATAATATAAAAACAGGGAGGGGGACAAAACATAAGAGACTCTTTAATATGGAGAACAGGGGGGCGCCTGGGTGGCGCAGTCAGTTAAGCATCCGACTTCAGCCAGGTCACGATCTCGCAGTCCGTGAGTTCGAGCCCCGCGTCGGGCTCTGGGCTGATGGCTCAGAGCCTGGAGCCTGTTTCCGATTCTGTGTCTCACTCTTTCTCTGCCCCTCCCCCGTTCATGCTCTGTCTCTCTCTCTCCCAAAAAAATAAATAAACGTTGAAAAAAAAAATTTAATATGGAGAACAGAGGATTACTGGAGGGGTTGTGGGAGGGGGAATGGGCTAAATGGGTAAGGGGCATTAAGGAATCTACTCCTGGAATCATTGTTGCACTATATGCTAATTAATTTGGATGTAAATTTTAAAAATAAAATTAAAAAAAAAAAACACCTCAGCTCAAGTATATTTCCTGCCTGCCTTACAGGGAACCCTGGGCAAATATCTGTCATAGAACTTAAATATCTCACTATCGTTGTCTGGGTTTTTTGTCTGCTTCCCCAACTATACTGAAAGGTCTTTAGTGCAGGAATCAGTTAGTTATCTTAGACTCTCCACACCTAACACAGAGCTTGGTACTTAGGCTTTTGAAAAATGGCTGTTGAATGAATGACTTTGATTGAGTTCTAAGAGGTTTATTAACAGGGCTGCTATACATTCCAGGGCACTCTTGGTTTACACCTGTTGTCCTGACACAGTTATTAATAATTACCCATTTTTATCACTTCTTGACCTTTTGGCCAAGATCAAGTGTAGTATCTGTTCTTATCAGTTTAATACCTGATATGCCTTCTATCCAAGAACAATATATTAAATGGGTTTTTGGAGAAGGGAGATGGAATAACAGCTTGCCCCATCTAGTCTTCACATAAAACAGGTATTGTGATATTTCAGGAACAGTCCACTCCCTCAGGGACAAAAAATAATAATAATAATGTTATTATTATTATTATCCTTTTCAATCTCAAAAGTGCACTTATTTGAAAGATAAAATATATGGTTACCCTATTTATAGAATACCCGATTGTCATAGCTGCTCTTAACTTTTGGCAAGTGTCTCTGTTTACAAGACATTTCTACCAGAGAAACCAGAAGACAGAGTAGGGTCTGTTACTGGTTCTAGTCAACATTAAATAATTGGAATCACTTTTCTGAAATTATGAGACAGAAATGAGACCCCAGAGTTATGGGAAAGAGAGGGAATTCATGCAGATCCTCACATTGATAAAACTTCTTTCAAAACCAGCAAGCTATAAAATCAGTATGAAAAATGATTGACACAAATAGAATGGTACAGTGCTAAGAATCTAAGAACCAACAACTGTAGGATATTATAGATATGAGGCCTCACAAATTAGGTAGCTATAATAATTCATTATGTAAATAAGGAACTGAGGCCCAGAGAGATTATGTTGAATTGACCAGTTATAAACTTAGTGTAAAAATGGGGCCTAAACATAACGGTAATCAAATATAACAAAGAAAGAAAATACAGAATTCAAAACTACACCCACATATATGCAGTTATTTGATTTTCAGTGAAGGTACCAAAGCAATCCAATGGGGAAACTAAAGTATTTTCAACCAAATGGTGCTGGAACAACTAAATATCCATATGAGAAAAAAAAAAAAGAACCTTGACCCCCCTACCTCACACCATTCACAAAGACTAATTTGAGATGGATTAGAGACTAAAATATAAAAAATAAAACTATAATTATAGCTTCTAGAAAAAAAAAAAACCACGGGAGGATATCTTTATGACTTGAGGGTAGGTAAGTATTTCTTACAGAGGACACAAAAAGCAATAAAAAGTTGATGAATTCAACTTCATCAAAATTTAAAATTTCTACTCTTCGAAAGATATTGTTAAGAATAGAATAAGCAAGGGGCGCCTGGGTGGCGCAGTCGGTTAAGTGTCCGACTTCAGCCAGGTCACGATCTCGCGGTCCGTCAGTTCGAGCCCCGCATCAGGCACTGGGCTGATTGCTCAGAGCCTGGAGCCTGTTTCCGATTCTGTGTCTCCCTCTCTCTCTGCCCCTCGCCCATTCATGCTCTGTCTCTCTCTGTCCCAAAAATAAATAAACGTTGAAAAAAAAAAAATTAAAAAAAAAAAAAAGAATAGAATAAGCAAGCAGGGGGAGCCTGGGTAGCTCAGTCGATTAGCCCTCCGACTTTGGCTCAGGTCATGATCTCACAGTTTATGAGTTCAAGCCCCACAGTGGGCTCTGTGCTGACAGCTCAGAGCCTGGAACCTTCTTCAGATTCTGTGTCTCCCTCTCTCTCTGCCCCTCCCCTGCTCGTGCTCTCTCTCTCTCTCTCAAAAATAAATAAACATTAAAAAATTAAAAACAAAAAGAATAGAATAAGCAAGCCACATAGTGAGAAAAGAATTTGCAAAAGATTTATCTAATAGATACCTATTAGCTACAAAGGAAAAAACAGTAACTTTTCAGTGCAGAAATAGATCAGATTTTACCCTAACCAAATGATTAAAGTTAACAGTACCAGTAATGGTACAAATGGACATCATTTACCTCCTGATAGGATGCACTGAGAAGGACCCAACTTTCGTTCTGTGGTATTCCTGCCAAAAAATATATAACCTCAATCTAAACATGAGGAAACATCAAACAAACCCAAAATGAGGGAAATTCTATAAAATACCTAGTCTGTAATCCTAAAAGTGTCAAGGTTATAAAAGGCAAAGAAATACTGAGAAAGTGTTCCAGACTACCAGAGACTAAAGAGACATCATAACTGAATGAAATATGTGATCCCAGGTATAATAAAGGGTATTAATGGGATGACTGATAAATTTTGAGTATGGTTAAAGTTTAGGTAATAGTATTATACCAATATTAATTTCCTAAATTTGATCATTGTACTGTTTTTGTGTAAGATAATGTTCTTTCTTTATTTTTAAAAAATGTTTATTTATTTATTTTTAAGAGGGAGAGAGAGAGAGAGAGAGAGAGACCAGGAGAGGAGAGACCCTCTGCCCAGGAGAGGGGCAGAGAGAGAGAGAGAAAGACAGACAGAAAATCCCAAGCAGGCTGCAAGCTGTCAGCAGAGCCCAACATGGGGCTCAAACTCACCAACTGTGAGAGCATGGTGTTTAACCAACTGAGCCACCCTGGTGCCCCAAGAGAATATTCTTTAAAGAAAAAAAGTAAATGCACACTGAAGAATTTAGAAGTAAAAATCATCATGTCTGCAATTTACTCTCAAACATATCAGAAATTGTTATATCTATCCATCTACCTATACTTATACACATATTATATGTACACATACATATATACACTGAAAGAGAATAATTGATATAGCAAGTAAGGTAAACTGTTAACACATGAGGAATATGGGTAAAATGTATACGGGAATTCTCCATGCCATTTTTGTGACATTTTGGAAGTCTGAACTTAATGCAAAATAAAAAATAATATAATATCAATTATAATATACTATAAATAATAAATAATAAATAATATTATTAAATAATAACATAAATAATAAATTAATATAATATAATATATATGACAAAAGACTTGAATATAAAAAATACCTATGAAACAACAGACAACCCAATTAAAAACTGGACAAAACAGTTGAGGGACACTTCACAAAGAAAGATATATATATATATATATAGAGAGAGAGAGAGAGATAAATACACAGGAAAAGATGCTTAAAATCATTCATCATTAGGGCAATGCAAATTAAAACCACGACACAATACCACTGTACACCTATCAAATCAAAAAGGTTGACAACACTAAATGTTGATGAAGACATGGAGCAACTGGAACTTTCAAATACTGCTAGTGGAGTGTTAAGTGGTATAATTACATTGAGAAAAGTTTTAACAGTTTCTTATAAATCTTACTCTTTTTTAAGTTTATTTATTTACTTTTGAGACAAAGAGAGCAGGGGAGGGACAGAGCAAGAGGGAGGGAGAGAATTTGAATCACAATTCCATGCTTTCAGCAAAGAGCCTGATATGGGGCTCTATCAATGAACTGTGAGATCAGGCTTCACATGGTACACATTTTTTTGTGGACATGTGCTTTTATTCCTTTTGGGATTATAAAAGAGGTGTTGTTTAGTTTTATAAGAAACTGTTGAGTGGGGCCTGGGTGGCTTAGTCAGTTAAGTGTCCAACTCTTGATTTCAGCTCAGGTCATGATCTCATGGTTCATGAGATGGAGCCCTGTGTCAGGCTCTGTGCTGACAGCACGGAGCCTGCTTGGGATTCTCTCCCCTCTCTTTCTGCCCTCTCACCCCACTTTTTCACTCTCTCTCTCTCTCAAAATAAATAAACATTAAAAAAAATTTTTTTAAATGTGTACCAGAATGCTCATAGAAGCTTTATTCATAACAGTCCAAACCTGGAAACAACCTGAATATCCATCAACAGGAGAATGAATATAGAAACTGTAGTGTATTGAAACAAATATGTAACAACATAGATGAATCTCAAAAACATCATGCCGAATGAAAGAAGACTTATAGAAGCATTACATACAGTCTGAGTCCACTGAGAAAAAGTTCTGGAACAGGCAAAATGTATCTATTTTGAAAAGAAATCAGAATAGCAGTTGCTTCTGGGAAATGTAGACACTAGAATTGACTAGAAAGGCTATGAGGGAACTTTCTGGGATAAAGGTAATATTCTATATTCTTGTTGGAAGTTTGGGTTACGGAGATGTCATCTGCCAAAGTTCATTGGATACAACACTTTAGATTTTTTTATTTCACTATATATAAATGTTACCTCAATAAAAAGAATCATAAACAGTTATTGAGCTCTAGTTATTAATATGCAGGTTGAAGTGTTTAGAGGTTTGGTATACTGATATCTGCAACTTATTTTGAAATGGATCAAAAAATAAGATCAACTGACACATGGTTAGATGGACTAGTAAATGATAAAGCAAATAAAGCAGAATGTTAACTGTAGAATGTGTGTGTGTGTGTGTGTGTGTGTGTGTGTGTGTGTGTGTAATAGGTATATACACATACAATTCTTTCAACTGTTTTTTCCGTATGTTTGAAATTTTTCATAATAAAATATTGGGGGAAAGTTGAGCCCCAAATCCTGGACTCCAATCCCCATTTTGTTCTTTCCATTATATCATAGTTATCAAGCTTTCAGTGTCTAATCATCAGACATTAGCAATCCTTTTTGAAAAGTCAGACCAGACTAACAATAACATATAAAGGAGACATGACAAGATATGCCAGGAAAATCCTCCATAAAGCCAAGGAGATTTGTAAGCAATTCAGATCTGAAAAACAGTCCTCCAACTTAATTAAGGCCTAAGAATGCACGAAAAATCTAAGAGAAAACATCCCGAGGAAGGCCTATGTTGCCTTTTGGGGAACTGGCAAGTACAGTATAAATGACATCACCATAGCTGACATAGAATTTCAAAATATGTTAAGGACTTACATTGCCAAGATGAGGTTTTATTAGGCTTTATGTTTGTATGACTTCTGCCTTCCTTGGACTTCATATCTAATTTCTTAACACTTTCATCAACTTCATTCTTGAGTCAAACTTACATCACGAACAAGACAAGATCACCAGCAAGAAAGGTGCAAGGACATAACTGGTTTACCTGCATAGGAGCAAGGTATTTTGCAACTCCATTCGCTGAGCAAGACTCAAGAGGATGACTAAGCGGAATACCTATGAACAACTTCTGTGTAGTAAACAGGACCACAGTGGAGTGAGCTATCCACAGAAGCTCAGCTTTAAGCAACATTCTGTAACATTGAGTCACAGAATCAGCACACAATCCTGTTTGGCACAAGTAACACAATAATAGAGGACATCTTTGGCCAGCACTGTAGGACTTCTCCAGAGGTGAAAAGGCTAGGCTACGAACAGCTACCAATATTGATTCAGGCTTCAATAATGGCTGAATCCAAAAACCAAAGGGCAGCCAATCTTGACTTGTTTCTAACCTCAAAAGGATGGTCAAGCCTCATTGACCACTCAGACATCTGGATGGTACTTACTGACAGTGTCAACTTTGAATATTAAAGATATACAGAAGTAAACAGGGGCATTTAATACTGGTTTAAGCTTTAATTCATTTGTAAAAATTCAAGTTTACAAAGGACTTTAGTTAGGGATGATTTTTAGAAATATTTTATTGTAAAAATAATACATGCTTATATAAAAGAATTAGAAAAGTGGAAAATTGAGGGGCACCTGGGTGGTTCAGTCTGTTAAGCATCTGATTCTTGATCTCAGCTTAGATCTTGATCTCAGGGTGGTGAGTTCAAGCCCCTTGAACATTGGGCTCTGTGCTGGGTGTGAAGCCTACTTGAAGAAGAAGGAGAAGGAGTGAGGGGAGAGAGGAAGAGAGGAGAGAGGAGAGAGAAGGAGAGAGGAGAGAGAAGGAGAGAGGAGAAGAAAATTGAAAAATGAGAGCTATTTTAATTTTTAAGTTTACAAATAATATTTCCCTATTATAAGAGTTAAGAGTTATACTTATTATGACATATTTGGGAAATAGAAGTGTAGAGAAAAAATTTTAAGTGGTGATTATTTTCATCTAAACAATTAACTGCAACATTTCTTAACATTTCAGCATCTCTTTTTCTCAAATGTTTAATATATGATTGGCTTACACAACTCTTTCAAGAACATGTCTGTTAGAAGCCTTTTTTTTTTTTTTAAGAAGCAGGGTATAATCAAAATCATTACTAAGTAACATTTAAATTTTTTTTTCAACTTTTATTTATTTTTGGGACAGAGAGAGACAGAGCATGAACGGGGGAGAGGCAGAGAGAGAGGGAGACACAGAATCGGAAACAGGCTCCAGGCTCTGAGCCATCAGCCCAGAGCCTGCTAAGTAACATTTAAAATACTGGTATTGTTAGTTCTGGTTTCAACATAATACTAACTTCCAAATTCCACCTCCCTAATCAAATAAATTGAATAAAACTGGACTCGACTTCACTCTCCCATGCTAAGAAAATGAATTTGCTGCAACGATGATGACCTCTATTCTGCTGTGTGGCCCCTGTCATTAAGGGAGCAATATGAAGATTTCCACCCTCTTCACAGAGCAGACATGGTGGTGAGGCCACAGAAGCATCCCCAGTGTACTTGAACTTCGCTTGCTCTTCATTGGTACACCTGAGGGGGTGGGTCTGGGTTGTGCTGACTCTGGTGACCTGGGTTGTCTGCAAAGACCTGAGGCAGTGGTAGCAGGCCTCCTCGCCTTTTCCCTCTGGTCCGAGTGTGGAAAAACACAAAGGCTTCTTCCTTTCTCTTCCTAACACAGTTTGGGACTAGTGAGGATTTGCCAAAGGAACATTCCTAAAAATTCAGGGAAGCCAAAAGGAAAATAAACAAGGGAAACTCAAAAATAACAAAGTCAACAGACAGCATACAGGTTCTGAGCTTACAATAGCTAACTCGCTTACATGCCCATTTCCTGTTTTCCAGGGGCCTCTCAGGGTTTGGAGGTGAAACTAGAGTGGGACCCAATCTTCTAGGTATTTTTTGGTGTGTATAGTGTCCTGTGTGAGGAGAATGTCTGTGCACCAAGTTCTGTTTGAGAGATGGTATGATGATGTAATAACAAGAGCTGGCCCTGAAGTCATCCTCTGGCCCAAGTCTGAATCAGACTTGGATGCTTCTTGGCTGTGTACTCTTTTTGTTTTAACCACTTTATTGAGACATAATTTACATACCATACAATTCGCGTAAAGTGTACAATTAAATGGTTGTATTATAGTCACTGAGTTGTGTAACCATCACCATAATCAATTTTAGAGCATTTTCATCACCTCTCTGAGAAGTGTCATATCCATTAGCAGTCACTCCCATTTCCCCCAAACCTATCCCCTCACCCGCCTACCCCTACCCTAAGCAACCACTCATCTTTCTGTCTCTACAGTTTTGTCTATTCTGCCAGTTGTGTACTCTTGAAAGCAGTATTTAACCTCTTTGACCCCTAATTTCTTCTTCTGTAAAATGGAATTTCATAGCTGCAGGACATAGGAGGCATTTAAAAATGTTCTTTCCAGGGCACCTGGGTGGCTCAGTCAGTTAAGTGTGCGACTTCAGCTCAGGTCATGATCTCACGGTTCACAGGTTTGAAACCTACTCAGGCTCTGTGCTGACAGCTCAGAGCTGGAGCCTGTTTTAGATTCTGTCTCCCTCTCTCACACTATGTATTTCTCTCTCTCTCTCTCTCTCTCTCTCTCTCTCTCTCTCTCTGTCTCTGTCTCAAAAATAAATAAACATTAAAAAAAATGTTCTTTCCTCCCCTTTCATCATGGGCCTTAAGATACTTGAGATACTCCTCATGGGCCTGGAGGAATTTGAAGCCCAGAGGAGTTAAATTACTTGCCCCAGTTACACAGCAGGTAGGTAAGTGGTGGAGCCATGTTTCGACCCAGGCAAGCTGCTCCAGAGCCTGCACACTGGATGGGGTCACACTGTACCTCTCCAGTACAAACCACCCTGTGCCTGCCACTCATCGTCCACCATGGTCACCGACAGAAAGTCTGTTGCAGCTCAAAGAATTTGTCCATTTCAGAACCATTCTTTTTTTTTTTTTTTTTTTAAGAGAGAGAGCATGAGTGGGGGAGAAGGGCAGAGAGGGAGAGAAAGAGAGAGATCCCAAGCAGGCTCCATACTCAGTGCAGAGCCCAACTCAGGGCTCGATCCCACGACCCTGGGATCATGACCCGAACCAAAATCAAGGATCAGATTCTCAACTGACTGAGCTACCCAGGCGCCCCTCAGAGCTATTCTTTAATAAAACATTTCTATTCCACAGCAATAGCCTAGATCACCCGGAAAACATTTGTTTCTAGACTATACAGTGCATGAGTCTGAGTGATTCGGGGAACTCAGAGGGCAGTCTATGAATTCAAATCAGGGAGATATGAAGGTATTTGTTTCTATAACATATCACTAAGCACAAAACCACTCTAAGATGGGAAGATCCTATTATTTCCAAATAGTGTGCAACTGTGCTGAACTGGCAGTAAACTTTGACCCTCAGTGAATGCCTTTATTATTGCTTACTAGACTGATTTCATACCCTCTACTTGTCTTAGTACTGACAACCCTTTATAGTTCATTTAAATTATGTATCTGTCTTCTCTTGATTTTCCAAGCTGTATGAAGACAGTGTCCATAACAGATCTATGTCTGTGTTTCTTAAATTAGTACAGTTCCTAGCACATAATAGATGCTTATGTTTTTTTGAGGAGACTTAATTGAATTAAAGTGAACTAAATCAAATTTCCCTAGGCCTCATGGACCTAACCATTTATTCCTGAAAGATATCTCCAAATTCTTAACATAACTTCAGTTCTCTTCATATTTTGGCAGAGGCAAATTCCTAAAGTCTACTACCATAATTCTCTCCTGCTTGATGGTTGTTCTCTGGGGACCAGAAAGTCAGGTTTCAGCATGTGGTTTTGAGTCCTGTAGGAACAGAAAACCAGTTGAAATGAAAATTTAGGCTTCCCTTTTAGATCTGGCCTTAGTAAGAAATACAGAGTAAAGCAGGAAGAAAAAGGGAGTCTCCTGCACATTGTGAGGAAAGAGAGGGAGCACCCCTTCCTTCACTGTGCCCAGTTCCTAAGTTTATTGACCACAAAGTCTTGTGTGTGAACTCTGGCTGCTTGTCCTGGGCAGTTGGTCTCCCAGCCATGCTTTTCCATCCTCTAGAACATGACTGCTCAGAATTGGTCCAAGAAAGCCAAATATTCATGACTATTTCCTATTTTCTTTTCCTCACCAATGACATGTGCCCAACTTGTGAGTAGACTTTCCTTTAGTTTCTAGCATCTTCCTGACTTGATTTTATGCAACAGACCAAGGAAGTTCTATTTCAATTGCTTTCTGTTAGACCAAACATCAAGTCTACCTTCCTTTCTCATACTTATTATTCTAGGTTTATGAATACTGCATGTGCATGTGGGTGGGAGGGTGTACATTCCCTACATATTAGGAATTTACTAATGTAAAGTAATTTATTCTTAGAATTGTCTAAACCGTGTAATTTTTCTTTGCTCCTTCGTAAAAGAGGATTGATCCCTTATGGCCTGTTGTTTCATTTTGATTACCTATTTTACTCTTTCAGATATAACTGAGATACAAAAACAATAATATGCAAAGTATATGTACAAAAAGCTTGTAATAGCCTAATAAACACCCTCAGTCTAAAATAGCAAAACTGTTCCTAGATCTAGTCCAAAAGTCTCAAAAATGTTGGGTTTCTTATGGGTAACTGGGGGTAACCAGAATAGTTGGATTTGAGAGATACCAGCACTTTCCTTTCCTCTACAAACAGACAGACAGACAAACAATTTTCAGATACTTCTGAGTGTAAAGAAGCCGGCAATTCTACAGTGAGAAACCCATTTTGAAGGTTAAGCATTGTCCTTTCAAGGAGCTACACTTTTAAAATGGAAATGAAGGGATAATATAAGAAGTTGCTACTATCATGGTATGAATTGCCTTGTAATATAGTGTTTCTCTCACCCAGGGTGGAAATAGAACAATAAGAGGATATTGTGGGCTTGGAGGATGGGGAAGAGTGTTTAAAAGAAAGAAGAACAGTGAGGGGCACCTGGGTGGCTCAGTCAGTTAAGTATCTGACTTCAGTTCAGGTCATGATCTCACAGTTTGTGAGGTCGAGTCCCACATCCAGCTCTACGCTGACAGCTCAGAGCCTGGAGCCTGTTTCAGATTTTGTGTCTCCCTCTCTCTCTGCCCCTCCCATGCTCACACTATGTATCTCTCTCTCTCTCTCTCAAAAATAAAACATTAAAAAAAAAAAAAAGAACAATGAGATGTGCCAGAAATACACATACCTACTTTGAAAGTTTGCCTCAGATCCACTCTGGTTGTAAATAGAAGGAATCCAGTCTGAAAAGAAAATAATATCTAACAGATGCTTTTACAAATCTCTATTCTCTCATTTTAATTAATTCATTTTACCGGGGGTTTTTTGGGGTTTTTTGGTTTTTTTTTTTTAAGTAGGCTTCATGCCAGTGTGGACACCAACGTAGTGCTTGGAACTCATGACTCTGAGATCAAGACCTGGGCTGAGACCAAGAGTTGGACACTTTCTTTTTGCTTTTTTAAATGTTTGTTCATTTATTTTGAGAGAGAGAAAGAGAAAGGGGGACAGCATGAGCTGGGGAGGGGCAGAGAGAGGGGAGAGAGAATCCTAAGCAGGCTCTCCACTATGGGCATAGAGCCCCACGCAGGGCTTGATCCCAGGAGCCATGAGATCATGACCTGAGCCAACATCAAGAGTCAGACGCTCAACTGACTGAGCCACCCAGGCACCTCTAGAGTCAGATGTATTAGTGAATTCATATTAAAGAGGGATCTTTTGTTAAGGAATCAATGTAGTATCTGAAAAATTCAGTATGATTTTCAGAATGTTCCTTTGAGTAATATTTTGACAATACATATACACATAATTTCATCTGGATATATACATTTCCAAAATATAATGAATGGAATATTTCTAGAATGTTTAAAGAGCAAATAACCAAGAAAAACAATTTGAATATGTATTGTTTAAATCAATTAAAGTTAACAGAGCAACAATTAAAGTCCTTCACCCTAACCAACTACATTTCTATTATTTTTCAGCCTCTGCTAATCTTAGGACCAACACACAGAAAACAACTTTCTGGAGTCTATAGGAAGGGAAACATTTAAATGGAATATAGTCCAACCCTCTCATTTTGCACATGAGGAAACCAAGATTCAAAAAGTGAGCTGATTTGCCAAAGGTCCCCTGCTTAGTTAATAACTAATGGAGAACTAGTACTCATTCCTAATTCCCAGTTCTTGGACTTTCCTAAAATACCTTGTTGCCTTATGAACAAAATACTAGTTTTCTGTTTTTATAAATACATCTTCCAGCTTATTTAAAATTATTTACCAGGGCACCTGGGTGGTTCAGTCAGTTAAGCATCCAGCTCTTGGTTTTGGCTCAGATAATGATCTCATGGTTCCTGTGTTCAAGCTCTGCGTCAGGTTCTCTGTTGTCAGCAAGGAGCCTGCTTCAGATCCTCTGTATCCACCCCCCTCAAAAATAAAATTAAAAATTTTTTTTAATTAAAAAAATTAAAAAACAATTTAAAAAAATTAAATCGTTTACCATCTCAGGCAAGGCTGAGCATTTGGAATCGCTGTATTTCCATCCCTTCCTTTGACAGATATTGCAAATTGTCTCCCAACATTCATTCTTTCCTTCTTCCCTTAAAATGAAACCCTGATTTTTAGCTGGACCCAGGAATACTCAGAATAAAGAGGTTATTCCCATCCTTCCTTGTAGCTGGGTATGGCCACATGATTCATTTCTGGCCAATTGGGTGTAAGCCAAGGAGGGAGCATAATCATTTTCACCCCTTCTCCTTCCTGCTGATTGGAACACAGAGGTATGGCTGTGGGGATCATGAGATAGAAACTGTGTGCTGAGGATGATAGAGTCCATAGAAAAAACCTGAGTCCCTGATGACTGTAAAGCCTCTGTATCTAGCTTCCTTTGGACTATCTTCCTTTTTGAGAAATACACCTTATGTTGTTTAAGTAATTGTTGTTGTTGTTGTTGTTACCTGCAGCCAAATTCTCCTGAATCTAACTGTCACAGATGCGCCATCACACCAACTCACATCTCTGCTCACAAAGGCCCAGTTTCCTGCTCTGTGCCTAAGTTCTATATCTTGGCTAAGAAGTCCCTCTCTGCCGGGATACTTGAGCCCTGCCTCTCTTAATTTCTAATCCTCTATACCTCTATTACAGACTAGCACATTGTCGGGCTGGTTATTCTCTAACACCTTCCCCCCGCCATTCATCTTCTGACTCTTCTCCAGCCTGTTTAATGATCCAACAGGCTGAGTTCTACAGACTTTATCATTTGAGCTTCCACCCCTGAGAAGTACCACCAAGGACCAGAAGCAGAGAGATATGGGAACATTTCTTACTCTGCCCTTTCCCTGCTGTGGTACCTTAGCTCTGGCCATGTTTTTCTATGATTATCACTCTGACAAGAGGTTCCTCCTCCTGACTCTGTTTCTCTCTGGGGCCTCACTGACACTGTTGCCACCCCTTGCCCTTTCAGGCTACAGATGGTGATGACTGCCTGCCACTGCTCATTCCTGAATGCCTCAGCATCCCCTGTTGATCCCCCTCAGCTTGTCTACCACTCTGAAAAAGTTTTTCACTTCCTGAAGAATTTCATTCTGAATTCCATCTGAAGGTACCTCTGCAACCTGCAGCAATCAAGACTAATAAAATTACAGTATGATCGTTTGCTCACTTCTCTCCTCTCCTTGACTGGAAGTTTCTTGAAGGTAGGGAGCTTCATCTCTCTTTTCACAGCTTATAGTATCATAACATGATTTTTGGCACATGAGTATTAGTTGAAGAATGAGGGGTGCCTGGGTGGCTCAGTCAGTTAAGCATCAACTTCGGCTCAGGTCATGATCTTGCAGCTTGTGAATTCGAGCCCCGCATCAGGCTCTGTGCTGACAGCTCAGAGCCTGGAGCCTGCTTCAGATTCTGTGTATCCCTCTCTTTCTGCCTCTCCCTGGCTCTCTTTCTCTTTCTCAAAAATAAATAAACATTATTTAAAAATATTTCTTTTAAAAATAATAAAGTATCTCCCTTCAGTGTACTTTTATTTAGACCTAAAAAAAATTATTTTATTTTAGGGTCACCTCAGTGGCTCAGTCAGTTAAGCGTCTGACTCTTGATTTCGGCTCAGGTCATGACCTCACAGTTCATGGGTTTGAGCCCCACATCGGGCTCTTTACTGACACTGCAGAACCTGCTTGGTATTCTCTCTCTCTCTTCCTCTCTCTCTTTGTCCCTACCCCACTCATGTCATCTGTCTCTTTCTCTCAAAATAAATAAATTAATTTTTTAAAAAGATTTTATTTTATTTTATTTTTAAAAGTTTATTTATTTTGAGAGAGAGACAGAGAGAGAGAGCACGTGCACATGCACAGGCAGGGGAGAGGCAAAGACAGAGGGAGAAAGAGAATCCCAAGCAGGCTCCATGCTATCAGCATAGAAGAGCCCAATGTGGGGCTCCATCTCACAAACTATGGGATCATGACCTGAGCTAAAATCAAGATGCTTGACCGACTGAACCACCCAGGTGCTCCCAAAAAGATTTTATTTTTAAATAATCTCTACACCCAATGTGGGGCTCAAACTAACAACCCCAAGATCAAGAGTCACACATTCTACTGACTGAGCCAGCCACTAATTTAGACCTTGAATTTTAGGTATTTTATTTGGAGTAAATTATGTCTTCCTTTCACAATTAGATCCCTTTCCTGAGGCAAACAATGTTTGCAATACCATTTGAATAAAATCTCTCTATATGAAATCAATGTTCAGCCAGATCTTTAAATTTAGTTACCACTGATTTAATATACTTTTTAATTTCTTGTTTTTTCAATATATGAAGTCTATTGTCAAATTGGTTTCCATACAACACCCAGTGCTCATCCCAAAAGGTGCCCTCCTCAATACCCTACTTTTTAATTTCTTAAGAAAATGGAAGTCTTTGCAGTTTTTCTTTCTTTCTTTCTTTCTTTCTTTCTTTCTTTCTTTCTTTCTTT
>NW_024412572.1:8752211-8767096 GCF_014898765.1 Herpailurus yagouaroundi
TTTCTTTCTTTCTTTCTTTCTTTCTTTCTTTCTTTCTTTCTTTCTTTCTTTCTTTCTTTCTTTCTTTCTCTTTCATAGGCTCTATGCCCAACATGGGGCTTGAACTCATGACCCAGAGATCAAGAGTTGCATGCTCTACAGATTAAGCTAGTCAGATACACCTGTAGTTTCTTGATTAAGATAAAATTTGGAAGTTTCAAAACATTATAGGCTCAAAGGACTTCCAAGGATACTAAAAGTTTTTATTAAAAAAGAAAAAATGCACCTGAGTTGTTCTTAGCAAAAGTCCTCAGGAGTTTGGTGTGTAGAAGAGCTAGAGCAGCCCTCAAGCCTATGTCACTAGAGGAAGCAGACAGAACAGGCTGTTGGGGCATGCTATCCTCTTCCTAGAGGTGTTGGAACCTGGATTAGAACCTGATTTATTCACTTTCTCTGGTTTAAAATTTAAAAGGTATCTTTGACTCATCCATTTCCTTTAGACTAGATAGCCAAGCCAGCTTTCTGATTTTTATCTTCGAAACTTCTCTTCAACCATTGCTCTGCCCTCTCACTGCTGCAAAGCTAATCTTGGTCCCTGTTACCTCTGTTCTGCCTTTTGCAACTATCCTAAAATAGCTGCACTGATTCCAATGCTTCTCTCATAAGTCCTTCCTGGCCCTAGGCAACCTACCCAAGCTGTTTCTCAATCCTCTCTAACAAACACTCTCCACCAGAGAGCCTGGTCTAGTCCACCTCACAAGCATGCTTGCTCAATCCTGTCTCTGCCTGTCCCTTTGTTTATGTTGTTCCCCATATCTTAAATGCCTTTCTGCCTCTTCTCTGGCTATCCAAAATCTCACCCAAAGTTCAAGTTCAGCTTAGATTTCATTTTCCTTCCAGCAGCTCTAAATCGCAATAAATGCTCCTTTTCCAGTCATCCCATAGCACTTAGTTACAAAATCAAAGAGTTAGGAGGAAACTTAGTAATAAAAAAATCAAATATCATTTTACCAAATGAGAAAACAAAGTCAAGGAGATAATGAAGTGACCTATCCAGGGTTATATAGCTATTAAATGACAGAGGGGGGGAAACAACCAAGACCCCCAATCTTAGTTTAGTGCTATGGCGTTTCTCTTCCACTTGTCTTTATATCTAATAGGAATTTGCTTGTATTATTCACATTTGTTTTGTGGAACAAAGTTGTATCTCCCTACAAAGATTGAAAGTCTCTCTTTTTTTAATTTTAAAAAATGTTTATTTATTTATTTATTTATTTATTTTATAAAAATGTTTATTTATATAAATTTTATTTATTTATTTATTTAAAATCTTTATTATTTATTTACTTTTTAATTTTAATTTTTTATTTTTAATTATTTTTAATTTTTTAATTTTTAAAAATGTTTATTTATTTATTTATTTATTTATTTAGAGAGTGGGAAGCAGAGGGGCAGAGAAGGAGAGACAGAATCCCAAGCAGGCTCCGTGCCACCAGTGCACTCACGAACTGTGAGATCATGACCTGAGCCAAGGTCAAGAGTCAGACACTTAACTGACTGTGCCACTCAGGCACCATGAAAGCCTCTCTTGAGATTAGAAACCATGTCTTTTACTTCTTGATATTCCCACAGCAAATAATGGGCACTCAGAAAAAATCTTTGTAGTACTGAAATTCAAAATTTTAAAGTCTTTCGACAGATCTGTTGTGCACATGGTGAGCACATAATAGATACTTCGAAAATACCGGTTGATTGACTAGCTGAGTGAAAGATGAACATATACACTCATTCCTTCACTCATTCAGTTAGGAAGATATTATGTATCAAGCACCATCTAGCTGCTAGTACACAGATTATGACATGCATGAGGGGTATGCAGTGTGTCAGGCAAGATGAATATGTATACATCATGACCATAAAATAAAATAAGAACCTACTAGAGGTGTGCACAGGGTGGGGGATAAGTATTGCAGGGGTGTGAGGAGGGAAACACAAAGACTTATCTTTTGAGTTAAGTTTTGGAGGAATAAAATCTAACTAAGTATAGAAAAAGAAGAGGAATTCCTAGAATCAGGGTCAGCAGACACATAGAGGCAGGCAAGTGTGCATTGTCAAGGGACAGTGAAGAAGAGAAGAACTCTTGGAGAAGGTGAGTTTAGACAGGTGGATGGCATCAGCTTGTAAAGAACCTTTTGAGCAGGACTAAAGAGCTTGGACTTTATCCTGAAGGCAATGGGAGTCAGGAAACTTTTTTTTGAAGTTTTATTTATTTAAAAAATTTTTAAATCTTTATTTATTTTTGAGAGAGAGATAGCATGTGAGCAGGGGAGGAGCAGAGAGAGAGGGAGACACAGAATCTGAAGCAGGCTCTAGGCTCTGAGCTGTCAGCACAGAGACTGACTTGGGGCTCAAACTCACGAACCGTGAGATCATGACATGAGCCGAAGTCACACACTTAACCAAGTGAGCCACCCAGGTGTCCCTTATTATTTAAATTTTTAAAAATAAAAAAAATTATTTAAAATGTATTTAAAAATGTATTTAAAAATGTATTTATTTAAAAAATAAAAAAATTAAAAATAAACATTTTTTCTTTTTTTGAGAGAGAGAGAGAGAAAACATGAGCAGGGGAGGAGCAGAGAAAGAAGGAGACACAGAATCCGAAGCCACCCAGATGCCCCAAAAGATTTTATTTTTAAGTGATCGCTACACCCAACATGGGGCTCCAACTCACAATCCCAAGATCAATCTCACACTCTGCTGAGTGAGCCAGCCAGGTGCCCTTACAGTTATTTTTAAGAAGCATTTACTGTATATCAGGAATACTTCACTCACTCAGTCCTCACCATAAAACTTGAGGGATAGAGAAATTAAGAAATTAGTCCAAGAAGAGAAAAATCGCGAATAGTGGATCTGGGACCATGTATTATTACTTTAAAAAAAAAAAGCTTTATTAAGAAAATTTACATATCATCATATATTAATTTTATATGGAACAAAATACATTTATTTATTTAAAAATCACAGAACACTCCAGTTCCCAGGGGAAAAAAATCACTGTTGACATTTTGATATTTATTCCCCTTCTGTGAATGTGACCTTCTGTCACTGAGATCTCCCTTTCCCAGGCCTCAGAGAAAGGAACAGTATCAGATCCATGCCATGAAGACAGCGAGAAGGATGGACTCAGAAACACAGAGGGGGCTAGCACAGGAGTAGGGGGAAGGAGGAACAGAAGATGTGACCATAATTTAAGGACAAGAAAAGAGAAGTCAGGGAGGTGATCTCTGAAGCCTC
The DNA here is from genome assembly GCF_014898765.1 of Herpailurus yagouaroundi. Classification (NCBI taxonomy): domain Eukaryota; kingdom Metazoa; phylum Chordata; class Mammalia; order Carnivora; family Felidae; genus Herpailurus; species Herpailurus yagouaroundi. The sequence goes on from NW_024412572.1 coordinate 8,755,488, forward strand.
TCTTTTCTCAACAACAGATGAGGGTGTCTGCTGACAATGAGATGGAGAGCCAGACCAGGCTTGGATTAGGGTCATGAGGCGATGTGGGAATAGGTTAGAACAGCTGTTATATGACTAGGAAAGGTTTGCTAACTTGGGACTCAGGAAAGGATCCTAAGCATCCTCAGGACCCAGATGAGACAGAAAATCATAACTGTTTTTGGCAAAGCCAATTAGCACATGTGACATAATTTTTTTTCCTCCAGCAACAATACAACATAATCTCATTAGCTTCGTCCTCTAGGTCCTATTTTAAAATGCTTTTCTATAAGTACAGCGTAGGGAATATAGTCAATGATATTGTAATAACTTTGCATGGTTACAGATGGTAGCCCTAGTTACTGTGGTGAGCATTTTGTAGTGTATAAAATGTTAAATCACTATGTTGTACACTTGAAACTAATACAATATTGTATGTGAACTATACTTCAATTAAGAATTTTAAAAATTGCTTTTCTGAAACTTCTTTACCTTCTCTACATGATACTAACATGTGGCACCTTTATTTTTACAGCAGGAAAAGGCCTGTTTAATGAGGGTTGAGGAGGTTGTCTTCTAGTAGGTAATTGTGAAATTGTGTAATCAGTTTCCAAATATCGATTATCGAAAAATAGTTGGAGAAGCCCTTGACCTCAGCATTTATTCCAAAATTTGGAGGTTTCAGTCATCCATTAGCTCAATATGAACCAACAAGGTGATGAGCTGCAGAAAAGCTAATGCCATGTTGGTTGTTATCTTATCAATACGCTTACCAGATCAGGGAAAGCAACACTATTGTACATGCATTGGTGAAATCACTTCTGTATTTGTTTATTTGTTTGGTTATGTGCAATTCCAAGAAGAACCTTGGCAAAGAGTTTTTACAGGACTTTAAGAAGTCTTAAATCAAAAAAAAAAAAAAAAAAGAGAAGAAGAAGTCTTAAATCTACATTATGTGAGGAAGGAGTAAGGAAAGTCCTCTGCCCTTTGCCCTTTGTATGTCCCCTCGGGGGAGCCACACCAAAGTCTTGTACACATGTTGATGGTTCCCTCAACTGTATCTCTACCAAGACCTCTCTGCTGGTCTTATGCCTGCTGGCTGTCCACCCTTGAATGCCCACAGTTCCTCAAGGTCACTATGTATAAACCTGCTTGCATCCATATCTCTCAGAAATGACATTCATAATTTCAGGCAGTGATGTCATCATTGGCTCAGCCACTGAAGTCATCTAGGACACCTATTTCTTAAGCCACACACAGCAGTCAGCAAAGCCTACAGATTCTAACTCTGCAGTACTATCCCTGCTTTCCTTGTTCTCCATCTCTTCTGCTACTGCCTTCAGTTAGGATCTCACAGCGTTTTGGCCTGAATCACTGAATTCTGCATTTGTGACTTCAGTCTGTTTTCTACCTATTCTTTTTGACTTCAATCTCTCTTTGCTCCCTTTGCTGCTTCAAGCCATAACTTGCCAATTTTCTAAAAATAAAAACCCACTTATGTTATTCTCTTACTTACGATCTTTTAGTAGCTTCTCCAAATATTTTAGCATAAAGCTTTCACTCTGAATGTAGCACTAACGGCCCAGGTTATGTTTCTACCCTCTTAGCACAACCAACCAAAATGCTCCACTCCAGCCACTCTGAGCCACTGTGGCTCTTTGCTTCCCCTCCTCTATCCAGCTGTCACTCTATCCTTCAAGCTCCACCCAAGTAGCTCCTTGTCCAGGAAGAATTCTCTGGAGTCCCACTTCAGTTTGGATATCCTTCTCGTGTGCTCCATACCACATTGTGCCTACACTTAAGACCGTAATACTTGATTTATTTGTTTGCCTTCCTCTCTAGACTTTAACTGCCAAAGTGCACGGACCCTGGTTTATTGAACTTCATAAATCTAAACCTGAAGCCAAATACCACGCATGGCAAGGAAAAGGCCCTCAGTAAGTGATTTTTGTTTTTGTTTTTGTTTGGTTTTACTTTACTACACTGGAGCACTGCTCTAGGTGCTAGGAATACAATAATGAACGACCCAGGTCTGAGCCCTACTCTAAATAACTGAACAAATAAATACTAACTAAATGAACTAAATGACTTATTTGGAGAAAGGAGAAATCTAAGAGTGACAATGACTAGCTTTCTATTAGGTACAAGAGAGACTAATGTATTTTTATCTTGCTCTTAAATTAAAAATCCTTGAGTAAAATCTACAGAGAGGTAGATTTCATTTCTTTGGGTAATTAGAAATGATAAAAACTGGACCGGTCTGGCTGATGATGTAGTGACTCCCCATCCCCGTAAGTGGAAAGTGATCAGGTAAAGGCTGACAGCACTCCTCAGTGGGTGGGTGGTAAGCTAACCCAGAGCACCTTTAAGGCATGTCTGGAGCATGAAACCATGATGCGCTTCTAACTTGTGTTCCTTCCACTGCTCCATCTCGCCTTTGCATGGTGGCAGTCATAATCTCACCAACACTTTAAGTTCAATGATTTAATGTATTCCATTTTTACTTTCCACTTTATTTTTCTCATAGCCTATCCTTATTATGCATAAGCATATCCAGAAGCTCATTTGTACTCTTTACACCCATACCCAGCTTATCTGCTTCTGTTCTTGGCTCCTCAGTAATGGCGGGGAGGAGTCTTTATTTCAGATGATAATGTGGGAAGACCTGAAAGAACATGGCTGGATTATTTCATATCCCATTTGGGTGGACAGGGTTGCTAGCAGCTGGGAATTATTCTTTTATATCAAACAGAGTCAACTGGATTGGAAAGCCAATGGGGAAGAAAGTAATCTTGTATCCTATAGTATTACGTTTATAGCTCCCATAGTTACCTATAGGGAGCACAAAAAAGAGCAGCTGCTAGCTCAGTACTTCAGTGACTAACCTGCAGACTGAGGCTTACTTAACACCAATGGCCAGGTACCAGGGGCAGCGTCAAGCGAACAGTTGTTGCAAGGTTTCTTTCTATTTGTTAGAATCAAAGAACTCTTATGCATGAAGGAAATAGAATGAGAGACGTGGAGATTCTGTGTCCAAGTCCTTGCTCTTCCCCATGAAAAGAGCAAGAGATGCTCAATCTTAGCACAGGCCTTTTTCACTTGCCTCATCACTGGGCTTCAATCCACACTTAGGGGAAATAATAATATTTTTCACTTATATGATCTTTCACTCTTCCACCACTGCTGGCCATCATTAACCATCCTACCAGTACTCCCCTATTAGCTGTGGATGGTTCTTTCACCTCCATTGTTGGCCTCAGTGAGAATTGCCAACAAGAAATATCATTCTTTGTCATGTGTTATGGGTTTTGAGGTACAGACAGACACTTGTACCCCTGAAAATGGATTGATGACATCAATTTATTTTTCACAGTTCACCATCCAGCCTTTAGTTAAAAGCTTAGTTGGGGCACCTGGGTGGCTCAGGTGGTTAAGTGTCCAATTTTGGCTCAGTTCATGATCTCAAGGTTTGTGAGTTCGAGCCCCACAGCAGGCTCTGCAATGTCAGTGCCTGGAGGAATGAAATTAGAAAACAATGTTAATTTCACAGTTTTATTCATCAAAAGTAGAAACTTTGGGGGGAGGTTGATAAAAGAATGAGGTAAGCTTAAACAAGGGAACAATGTGATCTTATATTGTAATAAAATGAATAGTATTTACTGTAGTTATTGAAAGTTACTCTAGACTATTAAAAATGTTTGCTTTTTATTCTAAGTTCAAAAATGAAGATAATAAGCAAAGAAAGTTAATTTCAATGTTATGCTTTTATTGATCTATTTTGAAAGTATATTTATTTAAGTAATTTCTATACCCAACATGGGACTTGAACTCACAACTCCAAGATCAAGAGTCACATACTCTTCTGACTGAGGCAGCCAGGCACCCCTTTGTGTTCTGCTTTTAAAAATATACTCTTATTGGGGCATCTGGCTGGCTCAGTTGGTACAGCATGCAACTCTTGATCTTGAGGTTATAAGTTCAAGCCTCATGATGGATGTAGACATTACTTAAAAATAAAATTTTAAAAATATACACATATACTCATTTCAAGAAATCAAGAGCTTACATTTTTTTTTTTAATTTTTAAAGATGTTTTTTATTTGTTTTTGAGAGAGAGAGAGAGAGAAAGCAGGGGAGGGGCAGAGAGAGAGGGAAATACAGAATGTGAAGCAGGCTCCTGGCTCTGAGTTGACAGCACAGAGCCTGATGTAGGCTTCAACCCATGGACCATCATCAGATCATGACCCAAGCCTAAGTCAGACGATTAACTGACTGAGCCACCTAGGAAACCCAAAAACATACATGGTTTTACAGTGATGGCACCTGAAACACATTTCATCCTTTTACTTTCTATTTTCTTATTAAAGGTGATAGGTACTTGGGGTGCCTGGCATTCTTAGTCGGTAGAGCATGTGACTCTTGACCTCAGGGTTGTAAGTTCAAGCCCCACATTGAGCCTCACATTGGGTGTAGAGATTACCTAAAAAAATAAAATCTTAAAAAAAAATGGTGATAGGTACTCAAAAAATGCTGTATGAATTAAATTAATCGGTTAAGCCATACTCTACCAGAGGGAGATTTCATTACTGTTATGGAACACCTCTCAGTTTATTTAATTTTCTGAGCTCAACTTTGCAGACTTAATTGATATTTAACAATCAAATCAATGAAACAATAAAATAGATACTTGGTGCTTAATTAGAGATCCCAGAGAGGACATAGCTCCCACCTTCAAAAAGATTATGTTTGTTCAAATGTAAAATATATTATTTATTTACTTTTATTAATTTTTTTAAAAATGCTTATTTATTTTTTGAGAGAGAGAGAGACACGTAGAGACAGTATGTGAGTGGGGGAGGGGCAGAGAGAGGGAGACAGAATCTGAAGCAGGCTCCAAGCTGTCAGCACAGAGCCTGACACGGGGCTTAAACTCATAAACAGTGAGATCTTGACCTGAGCCGGAGTTGGATGCTTCAACCGAGCTGCCCAGGCACTCCTAAAATATATATTTTATGGTCCGTCCCACCTTCATCTTAAATATATGGGCGTGGAATATAAATCAACAGAGAAAATATCTCACTTGAGACCTGTCTGGATAAAGTGAAAAGCTCATGTTTTTATGTAAATATATCACTTTTGAATTGAGTAGGTTTAAAACAAAAAAAAATTTTTTTTTAAGTTTATGTATTTTGAGAGAGAGAAAGGGAGAAAGAGAATCCCAAGCAGACTTCATGCTGTCAGTGCAGAGCCTGATGTGGGGCTTGACCTCATAAACTGTGAGATCATGACCTAATCCAAAATGAAGAGTCATATTCTTAATGAACAGAGCCACCCAGGCACCCCTAAAATTCTTTATATGTATATGGCAGTTTATTGTTTAAGTAATTATCTCCTTTGCTCCACATATCAATCATGGAGGCAAATGGAGTGAGAGTGTGTGCTATTATTATTTATTATTTGAGAAAATGCAATGTAATACTCAAGCTCACATAGATGCCGGGAACGAAAGTTATAATGAGAAGGCTAGGTCTTTTTGAATCCTAAAAAACATTACTCTTGCCTTTGCACTATGCTTCTTTCTCTACTAAATGTTACTTTAAGTTAAAAAATTTATTCTAATTTAATCAGTTTTGAATTCAGTAGAATTTTATTGAAGATGTTAAGCTCTGAACGAAGATAGCTAATAGGGTTTCTCGCCAATTCAAGATCCATCGTCCTTGTGAAGCCTCCCCAAACACTCAGTCTCACACTAAATATTTTCTTCCCTGAACTCCTCTCTAAAAGAAGCCAAATGAACTAGATTATTTCTTACAACCTTTATGACTTTAACATTATATAGTATACTCACATTCTATACAACATGGATAATCTTATCAATTGCATTACAAACTCCTTAAGGCTAGAGACTGAATTTTCTACCTAAATGTATATTTCTATATAGGATGAATCAAATTGGAGAGACAACTCTGGCCCAGCTAAGGAGTTTGAGGCCAGATTGTACACAACCCTGGGCACTTTGTCAACCAAAATAATGTGACCTTTAAACTGAGTAGGGACGGTTTGAGGCCAAAGGAACAACACAAGGAGCTAAAATAATTAAAAAGAAAGTTAAAGAAATTAAGGATTGTAGTCCCTTTGAAAAGAGATTAAGGGAAGAACTCATTAAGATTCGCCAGCTTCTGAATGGCACTGAGAATTGAGATGCTGCAAAGCTATTTGACCTAGTGTCAAGAACAAGGGGAGATGCCACAATAAGATAGGCTAGGGATGGACACTCCAGGAATTCAGAGAGGAATTTTGGAACAGAACAGCATAAACATGGGCTAAGCCACCAGGGCAAGAGAGCTGATTCTTAGATATAATTTCTAGAATAGAACTGAAGAAGAGTTCTTTGGCAGGCAATAAAATCTGATGAAGTTCTGAGCCCTGAATCAAAGAGGGGGGCCCATGGTAGAAAGGACCCTCAGCCCCCTTTCTATTCTCACCCACTGAGTACTGACATTTGTAATATCTCCTTTATGGCTACATGTGGTATTAAAACAGTATTTGTTAGCCCTCAGCTCTGGTCCAAGCTGGTTTAAGCCGGAACAGACAGAAGCAATGCACAGGAGAGCCACAGCCTCCATGCTCAGGGCTGAGCCTCCAAGAGTGCCAGCAGGCTTTCTCAACCAGGGTCAGGAGGGTTTCAAACCTGACACCTCAGTTTCATGACAATAACAAATTACCAGTCTTAAGGTCAAAAATAAAGAGAGCTGCTCCCGTAGCCCTGGTCCCAGGCAGCCTTGCGGCTGTTATTAAAGTGCTGTAGAAGGACACGGAGGCTTGCAAGCATCAGAGTTCACAGTAATGAGAGTCCCCATCCTAAGAAGCTCTGAGGAAAGGTGTGGACAGGTGGAAAGGAGAACCATATTACTCTGAGTGTGTTTGTACTTCAATCTGGGCTTTAGGGAGGGCAATTAACTACAGAAATGCCAAAAGAAATTGCTGGAAATGTGGGGGGCGCTGGGGGGAGACATTTACACAGGGCACAATATGGTTAGTCAAAGAATTTTTTTTTCCTTCAAAAAAAGTTTGTTTATTTATTTTTTGAGAGAATTCCTTTTTCTTTTAAGTTTTTATTGAAATTCCAATTCATTAACATACAGCGTAATATTATTTTCAGGCATACACTATAGTGATTCAACACTTCTATACAATACCCGGTGCTTATCACAAGTGCTGGTTAGCTAAAGAATTCCTGGGGCGCCTGGGTGGCTCCATCGTTTAAGCATCTGATTCTTGGTTTCGGCTCAGGTCAAGATCTCACAGTTCATGGGTTCAAGCCCTGTGTCTGACTCAAGCTTGCTTGGGATGCTCTCTCTCTCTCCTTCCCACTCCCTCTGCCCCCTCCCCTGCTCTCTCACTCTCTCTCAAAATAAGTAATAAAATAAACTTTAAAAAAAGTTTAACAAAGTCATTATAAATTGTTTACATAAAAGAAAATTAAGTTTATATGAAAGGCTTGAAAGTAATCTTAAAATTAGGTGGTTAACTAGATTTCATAGTAATAGGAAGCGTGTTGACACTTTAAAAGTTATAATCTGTGTTTTATCACAGACCTTTATGATTAAAAAATAGTGAGATAGAGTAACTAATGTTTTCTAAGAACTTATTAGCAATGCACAATACACTTATTTCACAAACATTCATTTATGATCAATTATCTGTAGACTGCTTTAAGGGAGCAGGTGGAGGACAGAAATAAAGGAGCTCTATGGGCTGTTCCCTGTGGAAGAGCTGAGATTTACTTAGTGAAATTAAGTATTCATGAAAGAGGTAAAATGGGAGATGCAGCAGTAGGCCAGGGTGGTTAGGGATGCCTCCCTGGGGTCTATAAGGAGGAGAAGCAGAGTTTGGATAGGTCAAGAACCAATGATTTAGAGGCGCACAGTGAGTACTGATCATTTTGGTTACTGTAGATCTGTAAGACCCAATACAACAGTTGTTAAGCCATGTGTGGCAGGTTGAGAACTGAAATGTGGCTAGTCCTGACTGAGATGTGCATTTAAGTATAAAATACACACCAGATTTCAAAGAGTTGGTATAAAAAAATGAACATAAAATATTTCATTGATAGTTTTTATATTGATTATGTGTTGAAACTATAATATTTTGGATATACTGGGGTTAAGAAAATATATTATTAAGATTACATTCACCTTCTTGGGGCACACGGATGATTCGGTTGGTTAAGCATCTGACTCTTGATTTCATCCACGATCTCATGGTTCGTGAGTTCAAGCCCCACCTTGGGATCTGTGCTGACAGTGTGGAGCCTACTTGGCATTCTTTCTCTCCCTCTCTCTCTTTGTCCCTCCCCCGCTCATGCTCTCTCTCTGTCTCTCAAAATAAATAAATACACTTAAAAAAATAAATTCACCTTCTTCAAATTAATGCACTGTTTTAAGATAAATATGACTATACTGGGCAGGACAGAGTAGGTCAGAGGCAACATGGAAAGAAAGCTAGTGAGGAAGCTTGCAAAATAGATGAAAAGGACTTGGATTAGGGTGGAAACTGAGGTTATCAAAAGGAAAAGGGATGCAAGAGACATCATGAAGGAAGAACTAATAAGACAGTGATTATTAACTAAGAGAAAAGGGAGAAGAAAGTGTCAGAAAAAAAGTGAACCCAGGAGTCTAGGAATACAGTTGTTCCATTAAAGGAATTAGGAAGTCAGTAAGGGTGTGTGAGGTGGATAGAAAAATTTAAGCTACTTGTTGCTGTTATTCTCCTTCCTTTCAAAGTATTGAGTTTAAGGTAATGGGAGGCATGCAATTGGCATGTGAGGAAATGACACTGGAACTCAGGAGAAAAGTGAGACTGAAGATGTGTACTGAGAAAAACATGATGTTTAATGCTGAAAGAATAAGTTTCATGACGAGAAAGCAGAAAGGCAGAGGAGGGAATGAGGGAAAATAAATGAATCCACAATAGGCATTTAAAGAAGTTCTGAATTTCTTTTTTTTAACTTATTTATTTATATTATTATTTTAATTTAAGGAAGTTCTGAATTTCTTGTTTTTTATGCCATCGCCTACATCATCATTATGTAATCAAATTAATCATTTAATTGCTGCATGTTAGGGAGAGTTCCCCCCCCAAAAAGTCTAATAACCTGGCTGAGGAGAGGACAACCCCCATTATAGTAAAATATTTAAGTAGCACTTCAAAATAAATAGTAAAAGATGACCCAAAGGAGTGTTTGATAAGTGAATTATACAAACTGTAATTTCTTGTATAAGAGTACATGGAGAGACACCCAAGTTGGAGTGTTTCAGGAAAGCTTTAGGGAGGAGGTGAGTTTTCAGTGGGTCATGATCTGAGAGGTTGAGTTGTCTTTCCAAGCAATTGAAAAGGCATGATCAAAAAGGAGGAGGCAAGGATATCCAGGTGGGTGAGTGAACCAGTTTGGCAGAAGTCATTGGATGGATGGGGATGGGGGTGGGGATAGCTGATAAGTCTGAGAAGGCAGGTTGAAGCCAGATTGTGGCAGGTCTTGAATAAGAATCTATCAGAATTGGGACTTTCTCTCATGGTCAAGGGAGACTCATTGAATTTTGAGTAAGTGAATAGTATGATTGAATTTAAATTTTAAGAAAATTAAGTTGGCTTTATTTTTTTTAATTTTCATTTATATTTCCTTTTTTATTTATTTACTTACATTTTTTTAAAATGTCTAATTTTGAGACAGAGAGCAAGTGGGGGAGGGACAGAGAGAGGGAGACACAGACTCTGAAGCAGTCTCCGGGCTCTAATTGGGGGGGCTCAAACTCACGAACTGGTAGATCATGGTCTAAGGTGAATTAAGACACTTAACCTGGACATTTAACTGACTGAGCCACTCAGGCACCCCTATAGTTCCTTTATTTTTGAGGTCTTGCTCAAACGTGTTCAGCAAGTGTTGGCTCTCCTCCTCACAGTCAGGTTTATCTTCCAATAATAGGTTATTTTGGGCATAAGGCACAGACATTTGTTTTATAAGGTTCTGGTCACCGCCCATCCCCCCAGTTTGGTTCTAGTTTAAAGGCAAAGCCAACAGAACTCAGGGACCATTTAGTTCAAGACCTTTTTCTCACAGAGGAAATACAAAGAGATTAAGAGCCTTTTCTAAGAGAGAACCCATGTTTTCTGACCTTTAATCTAATTTACTTTCTACAACTTTTAATTTTTAAAATTTGTCTGGCTTGCAGCACTCTTTGGGAATAGGTCCATTATAGAATGTAGCTCTCTAATGAGAAAGGAAGGTTGTATGTGAGGGTGTGTCAAGAATTTGTGAGGTACTTGGAAATCAGTTATACACAGGCAACTAAAGTGACAAAATAATGGTTATACTGCATTCTCACTCCAGTTGGATTCTGGGACTGAAACAAGGAGTATCCAGGTCAAGTTGGTTACCCCCCCAAAAAAAAGAAAGGGCAATTCAAGTAGAAGAGAGAAGCAGTATAACCCATTAGAGAGAAAACTGGATGACTAACTAGAAATTGGGGTTCTAGTTCTGGTTAGCAGTGGTTATGGGAGAAGCCACACTTTTATTTGTCACATCCCTTCCAGATTCAAATAAATGTTTTTAGCCGATCATTTGGAACTTACAACATATTTCCCAAAGAAGTGGTTATGAAACAGTGGTTAGTTTCCCAGATTATTCTCCAGGAATCTATAAAGATTCCATCAAAACTGAAATTAGTGCATATTTGCAATGAGAAATATAAATGTTTTTTTCGCAACATTAATGAATTAGCAAAACAGATTAGCCAAACTAATTATTGTGGGGTTTTTAAAATGGAAAACATTTAATTAGAAGAGGATATGGAACTGAAGGCTGTGGCAAATGTAAAAGACTATTACTTCTTGGCACTTTCAAGGTAATCTGAGGTTAATGGCACCAGCTCACAAACAGAAAAGATGCAAGAGAGAGAAAGGGAAAGAAAGTATGAGCTGTGTGTGTTTTTAAGGAAGATGGTACAAACAGTGTTTAGAGGGTGAATGAATGGGCCAGGCTGGAAAAAGCCAGGAATGAGACATCACTCTGAAACTAAGGGAGAACTGATGGAGGGTCAGTGACCAACATATAGGTATAGAGGTCTTAATCTAGACTGTAGGAGATTAGGTCAAAAGTGGGTCCAGAAAGTAAATCAGAGGTAGTGAAGTCCCAGGGGAAAGGTGAGACAAATGTTCAAAGCAGGGTCAAAGACTCAGCCTATCAATTCCAACAGAGGCAGAGGCCTTGGCCTCCAAATGTGAAGCTCTAGTTGGAGTCCAAACTCAAGGAACTCAGAGGCCACACTTTCCATCAGATCAGAGACATAGAAGACTGCTTAGCCCCAGGGCCAGAATTGGTTCCAGACTGTTGGTGAAATTTGGGGTGGGCAAAGAGCACAGTGAGGGGAGGAACGAAGCAAAAAGTACAGAGACTGAACCAAAGTTAGAGGACAGAAAGAAACAGGTCAGGATGGAAGGAAGGAAGGAAGGAAGGAAGGAAGGAAGGAAGGAAGAAAGGAAGGAAGAAAGGAAGGAAGAAAGGAAGGAAGAAAGGAAGGAAGAAAGGAAGG
>NW_024412572.1:8767106-8793986 GCF_014898765.1 Herpailurus yagouaroundi
AGAAAGGAAGGAAGAAAGGAAGGAAGAAAGGAAGGAAGAAAGGAAGGGGAGGACGTAAAGTTGGTGTGCGGGTCCCTATGAACACTGAGGGGATCCTCAGAAGAAAAAAAGGCAGCACAGGGAAATAAACGCTAGTAAGAAAAAGGTGCTGAGAGATAGAATGACGACTCTCTAACCACCACCAGGGGGCACCTCCAGTTCCACGACAGTTTTGTTGATTCACAGGACTGGACAGTGGTTGGGGGGGGGGGGGGGGGGGGGGAAGAGGACAATAGACTAACTTCTACTTGAGGTGGGGTTGTAACCAGTACTCAAACATACTAGAGTAACCACATCATCTCACCTTTCTGCTTCCTGGTATTGTTAACGTTCTAGGCACTATTATTACTTGGCCGGCTAGTAGTGAGGCAAGGTAAAAGGTTAAATAATGATAAAAGATACAGGCAAAAATGAGAAGACAGATGGAGACCCAGGAAAAAGAAGTTGGGGAAAGAAGAGTCAGGATATAATGGATTGGAAATGAACATGAAGAAAAGTGGTAACCGTTTAAAAAAAGACAGAAGAAAAAGTGTGGAAAGTCAAACAGGTCTGAGGAAATGAAGAAGGACTGCAGAAGAAAGTCCTGAAAACCTCTAATTCAGGTTATGTGATTAATTCCACAGTGGCTTGTCACCCTTTTCACATTTCATCTATTAATAGGATATCTACAGAGGAGCTGTGCTTTATAAACACACTAAAATGTAGCCTTTGCTTTTGGGGAGCACTTAGATATATGCTCATTTTTGTCAAAGATGAAAGCATATAGTAGAATTTGGGTGGGAATTTTAAATCATTAGGTAGTCCCAGGTAATAAAAGAACAAACCTATGTAACTTTTGGGCTGTTTCTATGACAAGAGAGGGAGTGGGGGAGCCAGTGTTAGAAGTATTTTGACTCATAAAAGATACAATGAAATATATTTTAAGAATTTGGGGTTTTTTTCTTAATGCTTCCTGATAAAAACACAGCAGGTTATTAAACTGACCAGGAAAAGTGAGGGAGAAGTGGAGGAGAGACTCCAGATAGCCACACCAAATTCTATTACATCAAGTGTTCATCATTTTTCTCCAGGTTTTACACTGCTCAAGATGGAGGAGAATCTTTGATTTAACCACCGTACACTGTATGACTGTGCCTGTCATTCAAGATATACTTGACTACTTTTGGGGAAGCATCAGGGGTAGTGTTTCCTAACTGAGAGGTGGATACAGAACCCAGCTAAGGCCCTCGCAGACTGAGGAGAATGCCGTATTAAAATACGTAAATTGCAATGACCAATACAAATATATAGGCATTCACTGTAGTTTTTCCACACTTCCGGTCTGTTTGTGAGGTGTTTTTTTTTTTTTTTTTTCTTCCTTCGGGCTTAGCAGAATTCTAATGTACTATAGAATTTAGTGTCTCTGAAGCACATGCCTCAACACCCTCCTCCCTAAGTACATTCCCTTAGCCTTGTTGTGCAGATCTCCAACCCACCAGAGTACACTCCTCAGACTATCTCCCATTTCCCAACCCCGCCCCCCACCCCCCACCCCCCGGCCCCCCAGCTTTCTAACTACATTGTGCTCACTCTTCCAGGCAGCTATTCCGCAGCCAGGGCAATTGCTGAGCTCCAAGATTGTCTTCTCTAGGGCGGTCACACGTGTCCATTCCCTGGGGTGGGCGGCCGGAGGGAGGGGGGGGGGGTTTGTGGCTCTCCGCTCACGGTCGCTGATTGGTGCCTCCCCCTACCCCACCCTTCCCGCCGCACTCCTGCCTCCATCATACTTGGTTCCAGCTTAACCAGCCCCACCACCTTCTTTTCTTGGAGAAAAGAGCCACTTCAGAGCTCCTTGAAACACCGTTCTTGGATGGAATAAAAGTGAGAACAGGTGGAAATCACTTTATTTCTCTAGGCCTCATATTTCTGGAGTGCACAACCCACTGGTTCTCTGGTGCTATTACCAGCACCCATAATAACTGAACTCTCACACGTGCGTATTTCTGGATCTAGCCCCTACCGAAAGCACCACCCAGCGGGCCCTTTAAAAGGACGCGACCACTAAGGCCATGTGGGGGGGTGGGAAAGACCCTTATTGTCCTCATTGATCAAAGTCATTAAACTTCTCAGTCCCAAACACCTGGAAAACGGAGTGAGTATCATGGCAGTTCATGAGGTGCACCATGCTCGCTTCAAGTCACACTCCTCTTTTTTCTTGGGGTGCTCAGTTCCCTCTCCCCTCCCCCTCTCTTCCAGTGCAGCTGTCCGGACTGGGGGTGGGGAGTGGGGGCGGGGGTTGTTGTTGTGGTGAGGGCAGCCCCGCCCCCTCCTCGTGGGCGGCCCCTCCCCCAGGCCCTCTGTTCGGCCCCCTCCCCCCGCCCCCCCAACCCCATCTGTTTTCCCCAGCGGTGAGATGATTATATTGTATGGTACTGGGGGCGGCCGCAGCCGCAGGATGGGGCGAGCGCGCGGACCCCGTCGGCAGCCGGAGCAGCAGCCACCTCAGTAACTCGGGCCCTCGAGCCGCCGCCCCCCGCCCGGGTCGCCCGCCCTCAGCTCATGCACTCGCCGAGCGGCGGCAGCAGCGGGAGTAGCAGCCGCCGCCGCCGCCACCCCCGCCCGAGGAGCTAAGGCGCTGCGCCGCGGCGGGAGTCCGAGGCGGGCGGGCGAGCGGTGCGCGGGCAGCGTGGGGCCGCCGAGGCGCGCTTGGGGTTCGGGGCCGCAGCCACCGCCGCGCCTGGGAGATGTGCCCGGAGGAGGGCGGCGCGGCCGGGCTGGGCGAGCTCCGCTCCTGGTGGGAAGTCCCGGCCATCGCGCACTTCTGCTCGCTCTTTCGCACCGCGTTCCGCCTGCCTGACTTTGAGATCGAGGTGAGTGGCCGCGAGGAGCGGGCGAGGTGGCGCACCCCGCGTCCCTTTCTCCCCTGCCCCCTCGGGAGTCCCGAAACACCGTGCGGGAGGGAGCGGGGCACGCGGAGACTTTGGCCGGTAGTCCGCAACCGGAGGAAGGGCTCGGAGGTGGGGGCACGAGGCGCGCCAGGGCCGGAGCGCGGCCGGGGGCCGCGCCAGGCTCCCCAGGGGACGCCAAGTGCCGGCGTCCGGGCTCGGGACGTTCGCTCGTGGCCGCCGTGCCCACCCGCGCCTTCCGGGATTTGGCGAAGCGGGCGGCGAGGAGGCGGGGGCGGAGTGCGCTTTTGTGGGAGCGGGACCCGGTCGGCTCTCCCGGGACTTCTCGGGCTGGAGGCTGAGTGTGTGGGGAGAGTGCGTGCGCGCGCTCCCTGCCCGGTGCCATTGAAGCGGCGAGCCAGCTGCTCCGGGCGGGGACGGGGTTGCGGGCTGGATTAACTCCGACCGGGCGGGGAGGCGGCCTGCGGTCGGTTGGGGGAGGGGTCTGTCGTGCCGGGGAGAGGCTCGCCCTCACTTCGGCGGGCGCGTGGAGGGGCAGTCGCACTTTGCAGACTGCTGGAGGCCCGCGACTCTCGGGGCGCTTTGGGTTAACTTCGGGCAGGCGGAGATGGGGGCCCGGGCTCGGGGGCGCGCTCTCCTCCGGGGAGCCGCCCGGCGCTCAGCCCTTGCCCAGAGCTCCGAGGCTGCGGAGAGAAAGTTTAGGACTCCGTTATTCTTTAACAGCGCCTTTCCTTTCGGAGCATACAGCCCTCTTTATTCGCGGACCTCGGGAGCTCTTTGAGTTGATTTCGCCACCATTATCCCTCCAGGCGGGCGTGGAGTAAAGGGATGGCTTTTCTGGCCAGGCCGAAGGTGCTTTCAAACCCGAGGCTTTGTGATAACCGGACTAAAATCAGGGGGTCCTAGTAGCAGGGATGGTGGCGGGAGTGTGAGGAATGGAATGTATTCGATGGCCCCGACGAGCAACTAGCCCTAGCAGCATCCATCCTTCTTTCTTTTATTTTTATTTTTGGAAGGGGGTGTGAATATTTGATTGGTTAGCAGGTTGAATTGCCTGTCCTCCTATGGCAGTATATATGTATTCACTTAATCACCTTTAGCCTTGGACAAAGGTAAATGGAAACTGTTGGTCAGTTTTTCTTTTCAGCTCTGCCAATGAGTTCGCCAATGGAGTAATCAAAATAAGAATTAACTCTTTAGGAAGAACAAATCGTTGTTGCCTCCCCACCCCCACCTATCCTACTTTCTGCCATTTTCAGATTGATTTTAATTCGTTTAATCTTGAGGATTTTTGCCTTACCTTTATTTTTAGATTCAGTGTTGTTTGCGGAAATATCATTTGCTTCTCATATGAATGAAGTGTTGGGACTTGCTCTTGTTGCAGAGTTAATGAAATTGGAAAATAAAAAGATCAAAAGGGGTACGGTGGGAGAATGAAGCGGAATGTAGGCTGATAAACTAGGACCGCTCACTGGCTTTTGGCGATTCTTAGTTCCCGAAGCTAATTAAAACAGTGTGATTAAATCGTAGGCTTCTGTTTTTAGGAAGATGTAATAACTTGGGCATTTTAGATAGCATCATAGCGTTTGTTTTCAAAGTTTGAACGTTATTGTAGCAAGCATGACTTTCACTAAAAATTTTAGTAGGGTTAAGTGTTTGAAGAAGAGAAACAAGGCCACAAAAATGAAGGATTTGGGAATGCTTAAAGTCCAGAGATGTTTAACAGTTATTCTGATAATCATGTTTTCTTTTAGTTGGCATAAAATCGTGAGTAGTTTAATTACATCCTGCTGCTCAAAATGGTGGCTGTCGTGGAAGGTGTTGCTTGTGACCGACTGTGCCATCTTGGGTGCTGGCAAACTTGCCCCATAGACCATTTTCTTCCTTGCAAGATAATAAAATTGAGGTGATGTTGAATTACAAGTTTAAAGCTTAAGGGCCCAGTCTAAAACTACTGTGGGAAAATTCATCTTTCAGAATCCATATAGTCCCATTTTGTTGATGGAAAAATAGAGGTAACTAATTTTGCCTTAAATTGTTGTGGATATCTAGAGTAATCTATAAATAACTTGTTTTATATTCTAAGAAATAAACTTATGGATTCTAAGTATTAGCTGGTATAATTCGTAAAGGAAATGTAAGCTGACCAAAGAGGTCAAATTTGTGTGTTTAATAGAAATGAAAAATCATTGTTATAGGGGAATAATTTGGGCTCTTTTAAATGACTGTCTTTTCTTTTGATTGGAGAGGTTCTTGGAAGTGACACTATTGTTTTGAAGTGCATGCTGTGTGAAATACATGAAACACGAATGAATGTTTGAAATCTATATACACGTTTTTTAGAACTATCCATATCTGTTTTTATTAGATGTTCAGTAGATGGATAACAAATGATAGGGACTTTTAACCTCTGCAGTTCTTGTGTAATTCTCTCATGTAAGGTATGTTTTGATACAGTTAATGCAAATGGTGATTTAAAGTTTTCAGCAGTTATCAGAAATAAAATTAGCCTTTTTTTTTTTTTTTTGGCTTCTAACAAATTTGACTCAGTGATGGTGCAGAACTCACTGAAAACATCAATTTTAGTTCAAGTGTAAAGCAAATTTATTATTTTTCTTAGATGATTTTTTAATTTAACAGTTGATTGTCCTGACGGTTTAAGAAACAACCCCTTGGTTAGAGTGTATGATGTAATGGAAGGCCCTTAAAACAAGCAGACAAAAAAACCAATTCTGATGCTGAGTCGTACCTGTTAGGCCAACTGAAAAGGCCCTACCATCTTTAATTTACTGTAGCTTTAAAAGGTAAAAATGATGAATAATACCAAGTGGTAGAAATTGTATATCAGCTTTTTTAGGAAATCAGTTTTCAGCTATGGGGAAAGATCTTGTTTTACCCTTGACCACTAAGCTGAACTAGATTTATAGAAACTTTAGGTAGTAGAATTAGAATCCTCAAGGACTTGGCTTCTGTTTACCTAGAGTGAAGTAATCTCTTAGATAGGTGAAGGGCTGGGAGGATTCATGATGCAATTCTGCAACCTCCCACTCATAGAACCGGTCCCCAAAACATGGATAGTTTTATTTTTGCTTATAAAAAAGTCCTTTTACTCTGTTAATCAACCTTGAATGTACAGGGATTCTGTAATCATCAGATGGAAAATCTGTGAATGTATGGATAATGTTTCAAGTTCAAAATTTCTGGTGTTAAAAATAATGCAGATATTATATAAAACTTGAAAATTATAGCACACTGTAGGTAAGAGAATTAAAATCACCCATAATTCCTCCACTCAGAGATAAAAGCTGTTAACTGTTAACTTTGTATCCCCTCCACTCAGGGATAAATGCTATTAATTGTTAACATATTTAGAAATTCCCAAATATGCTCACAATGTATTTGTGCCTTAGATTAGGTATTTTGATTTTTCAGATGAAGAGATTGAGGTATAGCTGGGCAACAATAGGTTAATGACACTGAATTCTGTAGTTGGTGTTACGGAAGCACACCTACTACTAGGTGCTTAACTTAGAACTGGGAGATTGCCAAAGAAGCTCCTAACTCACCTCCTTTGCATCAGAAGATTATCTGTTAATAGTTCAGAACCACTTCATTTAAATCAAGTATTTTACAATTGTTTAGCATTCCAGTGGGTTAGGTTGGTTAAGTTTTGTCTTGATTTGAGAAATGAAGAATTGTGACTTGACCATTTAATGATAATTTAAAGCTAATTTTTTTCTTCCCTACCGGGTGTTCTTTATGGTGACTATAGGGGTCTTGATCAAAGTAAGGGAAGGGAATATAGAATCATTTTCAACAGTTTGGTCTGGAGTTAATAGTGATGGGTGTGGGGTTGGGGGCGAAAATCCCATCACAAACATTTTGGGAATATTTTCCTCTAGAGAAGAGAGCATGGTGCCTCTAGGTGGCTCTTTGAAAATGGGCATGTAGAATTATCTGAATGGTTTGTATATTAGCAACATGGTAAAAATAATCTGTTTGTCCCATCTACTTTTTCCCTGAGCTGCTTGCTGTTGAGTACAGAAGCCTTTGCCTTCTTTGGTTGTATGATAAAGTCCCTCACCTAATGGGCATGATGACCTGGGGTCACTATCTTTAATTCAGATTCCTGAGTTCCACTCTTCGTGTTTCCTTAATCAAGGGCACCATGGCATGAATTATTTTTATTTTTTTAAATTTCTTATATTTTTAAGTAATCTCTACACCCAACGAGGGGCTTGAACTTGGGACTGTCAAAAAACGAGAGTCGCGTGCTCTACTGAGCCAGGCAGGCTCCCCAAGGCATAAATTATTATTAAGCATAGAAAATAAATAATTAGAATTGCTGAGAGTAACTTATTAGTATAAACCAGTCATATCAGCAGTTCCTTAAGCCTGGGCCCATCGTTGGGCTACAGGAGATTTTGTGTTGGTATACATATGTGTACTTTGCTGGAGGAGAAGGCCTGTCACTTTCATCAAATTCTGAAAGAGGTCCCCAACCATACAAAGGTTGAAAAGCCCTGAACTAGATGAAAGAATCAGTAAACCTTGAATAAGGGAGCCAGAAATCTAGTTTTAGGACATAAGATGCCTTGCACTAGGAGTTAGAAACTTGAATTCTTACTCTAATGGTGCCACTTACTAGCTTTTTGACCTTGGGCAGGTCAGAATAGCTTAATGGTAAATGACACTTACATACTACTTGATACATTTTCTAAATGTTTTTTCACTTATTTATTTTAGTAAGCTCTACACCCAACCTATAGTTTGGACTCACAACCCTGAAATCAGCAGTCACATGCTTTACCAACTGAGTCAGCCAGATGCCTTCAAATGTTCTCATTTAATCCTTGGCTTGCTTGCTTGCTTGCTTTTTTTATTAAAAAAAAAACAACTTTTTTTTAATGTTTTCATTTATTTTTGGGAGAGAGACTGAGCACGAGCAGGGGAGGGGCAGAGAGAGAGGGAGACACAGAATCCAAAGCAGGCTCCAGACTCTGAGCTGTCAGCACAGAGCCCGATGCGGGGCTCGAACTTGTGAACCGCGAGATCATGACCTCAGCCGAAGTCAGATGCTTAACCGACTGAGCCACCCAGGCACCCCAGCTTGCTTGCTTTCTTTATAAAATGTTTATAAATATATTTTATAAATTTTTTAAAGTTTTGCTTATTCTGAAAGAGAGTGTGCTCATGAGCAGAGGAGGGGCAGAGAGAGAAGGAGATAGAGAATCTCAAGCAGGTTGTATGCTGACATCAGGGAGCCCAGTGTGGGACTCGAACTTGTGAACTGTGAGATCATGACCTGAACCAAAACCCAGAGTGGGAGGCTTAATGAACTAAGCCACCCAGGTGCCTCATTCCTTGGCTATCTTTAACCATCACTATGAGATAGGAGTTATCCTTATTTTATTTTATTTTTAAAGTTTATTTATTTTGAGAGAGAGAGGGCATGCATATGAGGTGCAGAGAGGGAGAGAGAGAATCGCAAGCAGGCTCCTGTCTGTAAGCACAGAGCCTGATGTAGGGCTCCATCTCAGGAGCCATCAGATCATGACCTGAGGGGAGAGATCAAGAGTCAGACACTTAACCAACTGAGCCACCCAAGTGTCCCCTTACCATGAGAGGCTGAGTTGCTTGCAGACCGACTCTCACCTGTTCTTTCATAACAAATTCTGTGCTGTTGCTACATCATTCTTTATATTTCATTATGTAAAATGAAGGGCTATACCTGTAAGTGATGGCTGGGATTCCATAGTACAAATCTTGAGTTCTTTGATTCTTAATAATGTGGGGTACAGAAGATACTTGTAAAACTTCTACTCAAGTAAGTACAGAGTCAAGTTCGTGATTTCATTTCTTTCAGCAGGTATTTATTGAGCATCTATGTGCTAGGCACAGTGTATTAGATAATGGAGGTACAGATCTGAACGTAACACAAAAATACCTATCCTCTTTCTATTAGAAGGAGACAGACAGTAAATGAATTGGTATAGTATGTCAGAGGTTAGTTAAGAAACAAAGCAGTATGGAGGTATAGGGAGGCCCAGTTGAGGGAGTGGGTTGTAATTTAAAATAGGTTGGTTAGTATGGCCTCACTCAAGAAGATGACATTTGAGCAGGACTGAAGGAGATAAGTGATTTAAAGTGCTTTAAAAATTAGTATTTTGTGACACTGTTCTATTTAACGTAAGATACCAGATGATAAATATTTTCTGAAGATTCAAAAATCTGTTCCTCCTCTGAGGAATAAAGCCCAAAAACAGATGTGGATTACAGAGTGGCAAATCTTTATGCAGTTTGAAATCCCGAAAGAGGAGAATGTTCTGTCAGAGCAGGTCTGTCTCCAAAAGTGAAGGACGCCTGGCTGGCTCATTCAGTAGAGCATGCGACTCTTGGTCTTGGGGTTGTGAGTTCCAGCCCCACATTGAGTGTGGAGATTACTTAAAAATTTATCTCTTTCCAGAAGTGAAAGAGATTCCCTTTCTGCTTATTTTGAGGGGGTGGGGGGCGTCTTTTTTTGCCAACCATGTGAAGCTTCAAAGGGGTAGTTGGGAGCTTCTGCAGTTGCAGAAAGGCCAATACCCTCTCATCTCTGAAGGACAGCCTGTGTTACCATCTGGCTGGCTTTATGACGGAAGTTCAGTACGGTGTTGCTTAATTTTCTGGAACATAGTTAGGATAGCCGAAAATACACTTTGGCACCATTTGGTACAGCGGACAGTCTGCCCTTTGATCAGGAGAGGCTGGGCTGGAGTCTTGCTGTGTGTTAGGAGTCAGAAAGAAGAGCACTGGCACAGTGCTGAGAAACTGCAAGTGCAGAGGCTGATTTTGGTACAAATTCAAGTGTGGACAGAGCCGAGGGGGACAGAACCACACAGCTTCCAAACTATGTGGTTTTATAGCTAGTCGATGTGATCGAACATAGTCTCAGAAGGGATCAAGCAGAAAGTCAGAAACCTGGATCGTGGGCCTGTCTTTGTCATTAACTTGAGTTAGGATCTCAGGCAGATTTTTGGTTTCAGATGCTCCATACATATAATGGGAATTTTAGACTAGATGATTCTTAGGTTTTTCCTAGGTCTTAAGTTCTGTCATTCTAGGAGTGTTTCTCACATGCATAGCACTATTAATTGATCCAGAAAATCACCGACCTCACTTGTTAGGATCAGAGTTGTGACCTGTGTTAGGATCCATGTTTTACAAATTAATTTTGTACCAGATGAAAGCCGCAAACCTGTACTTCATGTGTTTGTGAATTATATGAACTTTTTCTGTGGAAATCTTGTCTGCAGTCATGTTACTTTGAAAGTAGCTTTTAGGGCTTGATGAGTAGTTAAGATTTTGTATTTTGAGACCAGAAGGAATTCTGGAGGATGAAGATCTTCAGTTATGTTATTTTCCCTTCATTTTTGTTATATTTAACAGCATTCATACTTTGAACTTTGAATGAGATCCAGTTAGAGCTTTTAGGCATGTGGCTCGCTTTTCATTTGATACTGAAATCTTTCTAGATAACTGTGTCGTCCTCCTCTATGTTCATATTTCAGTAGATATTGTTCCTCGGATGCTTTTATTATACTTCTTTACATTAGCCTCTAACCAATATTAATTTATATTGGAACGCTTTGGAGAAGTCTTTCAGTAATTCTTACAATTCTTACAATTGTTAGATAGTATTGAGCTCAGGATTCCGTGGGTTTCTTTAATGCTTGAGGTTTCTCAGCTCAGCACTCTTGATATTTTGGGCTAGATAAGTCTTTGTTGTGGAAAGCTGTCATTTGCATTTTAAGCTGTTTAGAGGCATCTCTGGCTTCTACCCTTTAGGTGCCAGTTGCATCCCCAGTCATGACAAAATTGTTCTCCAGACATTGCCAACTATCTCCTGGGGGCCCAAATCACCACATTTGTGATTTACTGCTTTAAGGTATAATGAGGGAAGACTTGTTCAGTGTAGGTCATTGTATAAAAGGTACACTGTGAAGAGGGTAAGTTTTTCTTTCTGATGCTAATTTTTTCCCCTAAACGCAAATCTTCAGTATATTTGTATATAAAAATTGAAGGAAGTTAAAGTTGTTCTCAGATATGCATGTCAGTAGTAATTGCACTTGTCAGAAAACTGGGAAGCAGATGTTTTGTTACTATTATTTTCTCTTTCCTGGAGTCATTTAAGGGAAGAAGTGGTTTGGGGGCAATAGAGAGGGCATTGTGGGGCTAACTGGGTCCTTAAAGAAAGGCGTCCCTTTTGCAAAGCCTGGCTGCCTGGCACTGTTGGGGAAGCTGGGTGTTGAGCTATATAGCCTCAGGCTGGCTTCCACACTGCCATTGCCTGTCAGGGCACAGGCTCTTCTTGACAAATCTCTTGAGTCTTGCGTAGTGGTGGACTGTGGGGAGTGGGGGTAGCCAGTTATGACCAGGTCAAAAGTTCAGTGAAACCTAAGTTGAAGGGGTGTGTGTGCGCATGTTCCTATATGCTTACATGCCTGAGACGGATGTGTATATTGTTATACAAAGTTTATTTTACCAGAATCTTCAACTTAGAACACACCAATCACAGATTCTTTCTTGAGGTCACTCTAAATATTTTTCTTGATTTCGCCCATTGGATTTTCCTTGTAGGCAAGTATGGCAAAATATTTTATGGATCAAGTAGATTTTCATTTTGGTTTGGAGAAAAAAATGTATTGTGATGGTGACTTAGCAGTAAGCTAAGATAGCAGTAAGCTACAGAAAGATACTGTAGAACTTCCAGGGAGATGGTAACATTTATCTGTGGCTTCCAAAGGTGTCTTTCACATAGAGCATCCGTCTCAGACTCCATTTTTGCCATCATGGGGTATTTGGTCCCCACAGGGATCCAGCACCTTAATTTTTGTTTTTATCTCTTGATTGGGAATGAAGTAAGTCCTGACCATATTATTTTTTCTCTCTTACTCCACATTGTTGTGCTAATCTACTGATGTCCTAGGTTTGTTTTGGGCTGTGGTGGAGTTAGCTAGAATTTCTGGTCCAAATCAGTATATTAAATTCCAGAATCTGTATAAATAAGTTGGTGTGAAGTTGGTCATGCTGCAGCGAAAAGCAGTTTTCTTCTTTAGGAGGGTGAGTGACCCCTCTGAATAATTCTGTTATGTGCACTGTTTTGCACTTAATTACTCATGTACCCTTTAAAATGGAATATTGTTTATGTAAAAGTATATGAAATACAGTATTTCATTCTCCTTTTTAAAGCCCCTGACCTCATGTGACGTTTATGATTTGGTTGGCTTAAATGATGTCATGTTCTTCTAATCGTCAGCTTTTAGCTTTGATTCTACAGCCCAGACTCTTTAGGAGCAGTGCTGTTCTACTTTTTCCCTAGGGTGGGTTTGCTAGAGTAACTGCCTGACTTGGCAATATGTCACTGAGGCATGTGGCCACCTGAATTAAATGTGTGAATGGTTGTCATAGCAGACTGTGTGCATCCTTCAGTGCCCCTCCCCCCACCCATAACCTCTAAAGATAAGTGAAAATAGAGGAAGTGTTAGGGTCACAATTACACTAACCACTTTATGTTTTTAATGTTGAACATTTAAGTCACCTCTAATTAATAATTCCTAAGAATGGAATAAGTTCTTACAATTAAGAGGCTGTTAAGCAGTTTGGTTGGCCGCAAGACTGTTATTTTCTTCTGACCAGTTCCTCTTAATGAACACCCCTTCCCTGAGTGTTCATTGTTTCAGCAACAATGGCACTAAGGACAGTTGATTTGCTTGACAGAAAATGTGTTAAATTAACAGATCTACTTCTTTAGCAAATCTTTTCTGTCCCTCCTTCCCCATTGTGTCTCTTCTGTCTCCCTGAAAGGTTGTGTTTGCAGATTCTTTTAGGTGTGGGAGACAATTTCTGTAGTCAGTGTCCTGAAGTTCTTTGTTCAGGGTACACTGTTTTATGGGAGAAAAGTGATTTAAAGAAAAATTTCACCTGTTGACATAATTAAGGGATTTAACTTTGGATGTTTTTACACTCTTAGACTGGTATTGATTTGGGTTAATATCCTACACAAATCTACTATTTTTTTTCCACATTGTTTCTCAAAGACTTTTCTCCCCTCATTTTCCATTGTGTGGTTAAAGCAGGCCTCCTTACAGGACATTGGGATTGGGAGTGGAATGTTCTAATTGATATTGGGGATACATCTGTCCTCATAACACTATATTTTCATCACTTTAAGTGATGGAGCTCATCTTCATAACTGTACTAATTGCTGTACTTGGATTTCTGTAATCTGCAACTCTTTAATAGTAGAATTAAAAAGAAAAGGAAAATCTCAAATCTCAATCAGTCTTCTGTTTATTGTCATTGTTATTAATATTAAGGTTGCAGAGGTATGTGACAAAGGTTGCTATTTTCCACCTGCCCTAGGAAATTATAGTATGTTAAGAAAAAGCAGGTGAGTGGGTGGCAGTGATCGTGTAAAATTGAGTTATAGAGTATATGACTATGTGCCAAACGAGTTATAGAGTATATGACTGCTGTAGGAGTGCAGGGGCAGGCAGTGATCATGAATGAAATGCTTCCTGGAGAAGGCAGGATTTGGAGGTTCATAGTGAGTAAGTCAGCACAGAGCTAGCCAGGTCAGAGAGTTCTTTTTTTATAGAGGGCTAATGAAAATGAGGTTGAGGAGTGCCTGGGCAGCCCAGTCTGTTAAGTGCCCAACTCTTGATTTCAGCTCAGGTCATAATCTCACAGTTCATGGGATTGAGCCCCATGTTAGGCTTTGCGCTGACAGCACAGAATCTGCTTGGAATTCTCTCCCTCTTTCTCTGCCCCTTTCTGTCTCTCTCTTTATCTCTCTCTCTCTCGAAAGAAACCTAAAAAAAAAATTTTTTTAAATGAGGTTGAGAAATAGTAGGCCAGACATTACAGCAAGCCTTGAATGGTAGGTTCACTGGTGTTAAACATTTTTTATTCAGGCATTGAAGTGTTAGACAAGAATGACGACAACGTTTAAGGCTAAGAATGTCCTGTGTGCTAAATGTTTTAGATTAAATCTGGTATTGGAAGCTGGGATAGAACAGTGGAGGAAGAGAGGCTGGTTTAATTATTGGGAGTGGAAGGAGCATAAAATGCCAAAAGTAGCAATACTAGGAGAGGACATTCATCACTGGCATTACTGAAGAATAAGTAGGACTATGTGATCAACAATGTTGGGTGCATAAAGAAGGCTGTATCCATTAAGAATGTTTTTGGCTGCAAGGAAAGAATGCTGTACTAGCAGCAACTTAAACACTGGCACAGCCTGTAACATAATCTAGAGGAATATGGTTTCTGGCAGGTGTGGCAGCTCTGTAAAGAATACAGCATTCCGCCATAGGTGTTCCTCATGGTCACAGGATGGATTCTGCAGCTCCAAGGTCTGCATTGCTGAGTGATGCAGAGAAGTCACAGGAAAATTACCATGGAAAACAGCCATTGAATTGGTGATTTGAAGAGGTCTGAGGTGACTTCAGAGAAGCCTGTTTGAAAGAGGAGGAGAGGCTAAAACTGCATACTTCTGGAATGAGAGAGGAAAAGAGCTCTTTAGGAATGGTGGAAAAGAAAGAACTTTAAGAAATGTTTTTTTCAAAAATAACATATAGCCATCACAAAATCTCAGTTCTTACATGGTTAACATTTTAATGTACTGAGGGAGTCCATTGTGATTCCTCCCCACTCCTGCCTTTTTTTTTTAGGCCATCCTGTTTCCAAACTCTTGATTTAAGAAAAATTTTTTTCTTTAACATTTCTTCATTTTTGAGAGAGAGAGAGAGAGAGACAGACAGACAGACAGAGCATGAGCGGGGGAGGGGCAGAGAGAGAGGGAGACACAGAATCTGAAGCAGGCTCCAGGCTCTGAGCTGTCAGCACAGGGCCCGACGTGGGGCTTGAACTCATGAGCTGTGAGATCATGACCTGAGCCGAAGTTGGACGCTTAACCGACTGAGCCACCCAGGTGCCCCAACCAAATTCTTAATTTTTTATACTAGCAATCCTAATCCTCTTTTCTTTCTCCCTCTGATTGTTGGGAGGGGGCTGGTAGTTACCCTACCCCAAGATTGTTACTTGCTTAGTGTTTTAAAGATTTTTTTTTTAAGTTTGTTTATTTTTGAGAGAGGGAGAGACAGGGTGCTAGCAGGTGAAGGGCAGGGAGAGAGAAGGACAGAGAGACAGAGAATCTGAAGCAGATTCCAGGCTCCAAGCTGTCAGCACAGAGCCTGACTTGATGCTTGAACCCACGAGCTGTGAGATCATGACCTGAGTGGAAGTCAGATACCAACTGACTGAGCCACCCAGATGTCCCCTCGCCTTGTTGCTTAGTGTTTTAAACACTTCCTATTTAGTAAAATGAAAATCTGGATTAAGAAATGTACCCTTTTTATCATTAGAATTTTAGATTTGTTTTTGCTTAACTATTGAATGTTCGGAATACTTCAGATTTTAGTTTCTCTCTGTTAAGTATTTAATGATCTGTAAGACTGCTACTTAATGCAATTCTGTGATCCTTTTGTAATGGGCATTTGTGTACAAATAAGATAGTTGGGTATTAATAATAAGTGTTCTAATACCATGGTTTTCATGCCCAGGGAAGTTACAGTTCAACAGAAGGCTTTTTTTGTTTCTTATCTCCCCACTGGCTCTACAAAAATTTTTGGAAGTTATCTGGTAGTTCTTGCAGTGCCTTACCCTTTTCCCCTTTTCCTGGGTCAAGTAAATCTATAGCCTGCCTAGTAGTCTTAACACATCTTGCAAGTAAAGATGAACTGGGTCAATCAAATTCCTGTTCTTGAGAGTGTAACCTAGGAAATGTAAGGATTATTGAATTAGTGTGGAAAAGAAGCTAAAAGGTGAGAAGCCACGAAACGAGCCAAAATGTTGCATGTGAGAGAGCAGAAACCGACAGAGACCCAGCATTAGAGCAATTTCTAGGAAGCCTCCAGCTCCAATCCATTGGTTTATATCCTGTAGGAACCCCCAAGCATCTGAGGCATCAAGAGCCTAACACTTTGGGGTCACCTGGTTGATTCAGTCAGTTAAGCGTCCAACTTCAGGTCATGATCTCATGGCTTCTGAGTTCAAGCCCCACATTGGGCTCTGTGCTGACAGCTCAGCCTGGAGCTTGCCCCTTTGGATTCTCTCTCTCTTTCTATCTCTCTCTCTCAAAAATAAATAAAACATTAAAAAGAAAAAAGAGCCTAACACTTTCTTTTCTTTATGTGCATACATTAAATGTTTATAAAGGTAGGATCATACTTTTACATACTTTACACCATTTTGTTTTATTTAGTTAACAATATTACACGATATAGACTGCCCTTCTATCTCCTACATTATGACTTTTAATAGTTTCACATTATTGGCACTCTTATTTAACCAATCCTCTATGGGACATTGAGGTTATTTTTAGTTGTTTTCTATCTTAACAGCCATGAACAGAAATCTTTTTTCTCCATGATGAGATTAGTGTTTTTATTTTTCTTAAGTTTATTTATTTTTTTAGCAATCTCTTACACCAAACTTGGGGCTCAAACACATGACCCCAAGTTCAAGAGTCACAAACTCTTCCAACTGAGCCAGCCAGACACCCTGGGATTAGTGTTTTAAATCATTAGACTTTTCTTATAACCTACTGTTTTAAGTCTTTTTTAAAAAATGTTTTATTTATTTGTTTTGAGGGGTGGGGGGGGTGTCAGAGAGAGAGGGAGAGAGAATCCCAATTTGGTTCCGCACTGTCAGCCCAGAGCCTGACACAGGGCTCAAACTCGTTTACCCTGAGATCATGACCTGAGCCTAAATCAAGAGTCAGAAGCTTAAACCAATTGAACCACCCAGGTGCCCACCTTCTGTTTGAAGTCTTAAGTTTTGAGTTTTCTTCAGTCATTTTTAAATCTTCTGTTTCATGATATAAGCTAATATGAATTTGGTGCCCATGGTGGGTGCTCCAGGCACTACATCAAATGTTTCTTATGCATGAACTTATCTATTCTTTTTCTTTTTTTTTTAATTTATTTATTTATTTTGAAAGAGAGAACAAGCCACGAGCAGGGGAGGGGCAGAGAGAGACAGAATCCCAAGCAGACTCCGTGCTGTCAGCACAGAGCTAGACACAGGACTTCAAGTTCACAAACTGTGAGATCATGACCTGAGCTGAGATCCAGAGTTGGACTCTTAATCATCTGAGCCACCCAGGCACCCCTATCTATTCTTTTTTAAAATTGTGATATAATTGACATACAGCATTATGTTAATGTTTCAGGTGCACAACATAACGATTTGATATTATATACTGTGATGTGACAACCACAGTAAGTCTAGTTAAAACTACGTCCATCACCAGACATAATTGCAGACTTTTTTTCTTGTGATGAGAACTTTAAAGACTTACTGTCTTAGGGGCACCTTGATGGCTCAGTCAGTACAGCATGTAACTCTTGATCTCATGGTTGTGAGTTCAAGTCCCATATTGGGCGTGGAGCCTATTTAAAAAAAAAAAAAATCTCTTTTTAAAAAAAAATTTTTTTTTTCAACATTTATTTATTTTTGGGACAGAGAGAGACAGAGCATGAACAGGGGAGGGGCAGAGAGAGAGAGGGAGACACAGAATCGGAAACAGGCTCCAGGCTCTGAGCCATCAGCCCAGAGCCCGACGCGGGGCTCGAACTCACGGACCGCGAGATCGTGACCTGGCTGAAGTCGGACGCTTAACCGACTGCGCCACCCAGGCGCCCCCAAAAAGATCTACTCTTAGCAACCTTCAAATATATAGTATTGTATACTATGGTCACCATGCTATACATAACATCCCCAGGACCTATTTATTTTGTAACTTTTGACTACCATATTGCCCACCCCCTACTCTGCCTCTGGCAACCACCAGTCTCTTCTCCCTATCTATGAGTTTGGTGGAATTTTTATTTTTGTTTTTGTTTTTGTTTTAAATCTTAAGGTTTTACATACAAATGAGGTCATACACTATTTGTCCTCTATCTGACTTATTTCACTGAGCATAATGCCCTCAGGCTCTATCCATGTTCTTGCAAATGGGAAGATCCTTCTTTTTTTTGTTTTTTTTTTTTGTTTTTTTTTTTTGTTTTTATTGCTGAATAATATCCCATGGGTGTGTGTATACCACATTTTCTTTATGGATTCATTGGTGGACCCTTAGATGCTTCCATACCTTGGCTGTTGTGAATAATGCTGCAGTGAACATGGCGTGCAGTTATCTTTTTCAATGTAGTGTTTTCACTTCTTTTGTATACACCTAGAGGTGGAATTATCGGATTGTGGGGTAGTTCCATTTTTAATTTTTTGAGGAACCTCTATACTGTATTACATAATTGGCTGCACCAATTTATATTCTCAGCAATAGTGCAAAAGGTTTTCTTTTTTCCACATCCTCACTAAATGCTTGTTATTTTTTGTCTTTTTGATGATAGCCATTCTAACAGGTGTCCAGTAATATCTTACTGTAGTTTTGATTTGCATTTCCCAGATGATTAGTGATGTTGAGCACCTTTTCATGTTCCTGTTGGCCACTTGTGTGTCTTTGGAAATATGTCCACTCACATCTTCTGCCCATTTTTACTTCTTTTTAAAAATTTTATTTATTTATTTATTTTTAAGTTTATTTTGAGAGAGAGAAAGAGAGCATGTGCGCAAGTAGGGGAGGGAAGAGAGAGGAGACCAAAGAATCCCAGGTAGGCTCCACTCTGTCAGCACAGAGCCCAACGTGGGGCTTGAACCCATGAACCAAACTGTGAGATCATGACGTGAGCCGAAATCAAGAGTCAGACGCGTAACCAACTGAGCCACCCAGGTGCCCCTTTCTGCCCATTTTTAAATCAGATTGTTCTTTTTTTTTGCTATTGATTTGTATTTATCTATTTTTAATTCCCCCATGAGGTAAACGTCACCTTTATCTCACCCTGCAGATGAAGAAATGGAGGCATACAGGCGAAATGATTTGTCCAAGGTCACATAGCCAGCAGGTGGCAGAGCCCAGACACGAACCCAGAAAGTTCTCAGTAGAATGCCAAGACCTTTATTGGTAAAGGAACTGAATGTTAGTGTTTCTAAGAGAGGAAAATTGATATCTGGTGCAGGTTTTTTATGGGCTTGTTGGAAGGTAGGTAAAAGTAAATTTTCTTTAATATTGTGGCATTGAAAAGAACTTTTAAGCAAAACTGTCAGAGAAAAAAGGACATTAAAAAAGATTTTTATTTTTAAGTAATCCCTAAACCCAACATGGGGCTCGAACTCAAAACCCCAAGATCAAGAGTTGCATGCTCTACCAACTGAACCTGCCAGGCTCCCCAGGAAAAACGACGTTTTATTTTACTATTTTTTTTTAAGTGTATTATTTATTTTGAGAGAGAGAAAGACAGAATCCCATACAGGCCCAGCGCTATCAGCATACAGCCCAACGTGAGGCTCGATTTCATGAACCATGAGATCATGACCTAAGCCGATGTCAAGAGTCGGATGCTCAACCGACTGAGCCACCCAGGTGCCTCAAAAATGACATTTTAGAAGTGAGAGAAATCCAGTTTTTTCCCTTAATACTTAAATTATGTGCAGAGTGTATCAATATCTTTTAAGAATTATTTACTTTTGTTATTTTCCCATTCTACTGTAACACTGGCTAGTGCTCTTTAAACATCATTTAATTTTTAAATAATGTCAAACTTACAGAAAAGCTGTAAGACTAGTGCAGAATTCCTGAATCCCTTCACCCAGGTTCTACGTTTGCTTTATCATTACCTCCCTCTTCCCATCATTCCTCCTCTATCCATCATCCATTCGTTCATCCACTGTTTATACCTATATAATAATTTTTCCCCCCTGTACTGAGAGTAAGTTTCAGACATGTTACCTCTTGACATTTTCTCACATGACCATAGTACAGTTACCAAAATCAGGAAATTAATACTAAATAAGATCTATAGATAATACATCGAATATTACCAACCTACCCCATACTAATATACATGTGATTTATATATTATATATTTTTAATGTATTATTTTAGAAATTATTTTTGTGGGTCAGGTTTTTAATCTAGGATCATGCATTGCATTTAGTTATTGGGTCTCTAAAGGCTCCTTTTTTGTTGTTGTTTTTTTTTAAGTTTATTTATTTTGAGAGAGGCAGAGCCAGAACAAGTGGGGGAGTGGCAGAGAGAGGGAGACAGAATCCCAAGCAGGCTCCACACTGTCAGTATGGAGCCTGATGTGGGGCTCGAACTCACCGAAACTGTTGAAATCGTGACCTGACCTAAAGCCAAGAGTTAAATGTTTAGCCGAATGAGCCACCCAAGTGCCCGTCTTTAGTCTCCTTTAATCTGGAATGATTTTTAAGCTAGTCTTTCATGACCTTGACCTTTTGGGAAGAGTACATTTTATTGATTGCCACTTAATTTGGGTTTGTTGAATATACACTCATGATTAGATTCAGTTCCTGTGTTTTGGCAGGAATGCTAAAGAAGTGGTGTAGTGTTCTTTGTGCATCATATCAGGAGTTACATTGATGCCAGTTGGTCACTTTATCGTTGCTGGTTGTTATTAATTTTGGTCACTTGGTTTAAGATGGTATCTGCTAGGTCTCACCAATGTGAAGTTACTGTTTTTCCCTTATAATTAATACATATCTGGTGGGGGAATACTATACAAACATCCTATTTCTCATCGAAATTTTACCCATTAGTAATTTTAATCTGTGTGTGATTCTTTGCCTTATTCATTACATCATAGTTGCCAAATAGGTGATTTCAAGTTCCATCATTCCTTTTTTCTTTTTTTAAAGTAGGCTGTACACCCAATGTGGGGCTAGAACCCAAGACTCTGAGTTCAGGAGTCGTATGTTGTACTTACTGAGCCTGCCATGTGCCCCTCCATCATTCCTTTTATATTAAGTCAACATTCACAATTTTCATTCATCAATTCTAAGTATTTGATTCAAAACTGTTTTTAGTGTCTTATAAGAATATAATTTTATAAAAACTTTTTTGTTTTCTTGGAAATTTTCTAAAGTGAATGTACATTGATATAACAATATTAAGAGTGAAGTCATTTTTCAAAGATTCAGATCTCAGTTTTTCTTTTTACTTTGAAAAAATTCAACCTCTAGTGAAGTTCAGAGACCTAAGTATAAGTGAACCCCTGTAAGTACTTGACTTTAGATTCACCAATTGTTAACATTTCACCATATCAGCTTTTTGTTTTCTTTTGCGCTGAACCATTAGAAAGTAAGTTGGCATTGTGATGATACTTTATCTAGAAAATATTTTGGTATGCACTTCTGAAGAATAGGGACCTTCCTCTAAATGACCGCAATAGTGTGTTCACATTTTAGAAAATTCTTTTTTTAAGTTTATTTATTTCTTTTGAGGGAGAGAGTGGAGGAGGGGCAGAGAGACCATCCCAAGCCAACCCTGCACTGCCAGCACAGGCCCAACGTGGGGCCCAAATTAACTGCAAGACCATGACCTGAGCCAAAACCAAGAGTCGGATGCCCAACTGACTGAGCCACCTAGGCGCCCCCAAGAAAATTAATAATTCTATAATAATATATTCAGATATCCTCAGTTGTCCCCACAGTGACTTTTACAGATGTTGTTCCCATCTCTATACTGGTTCTAACGTTGTGTTTGGCTGTTAAGGGAATAGTTTTTAAGGGAAAGTTTGGTAAAATGATTTAAATTTCAAGCTGAAAGTTAATTAGGTGAAATAATAAGGGAAAAAGAGACAGTTTATTGGAATAACACTGGCTCCAGTCCAGGCTGTACTCAAGGTCTGGACAGCTAGCTACTTAACTTGTCTGAGCCTCAGTTTCATCATTGGCAAGTTCCTCACTTAGTCCTTAGGGTTATTAGGAAATTTGAATGAGCTAAAGCATATGAGGGATTTCATAAGTGGATTTCAACAACTGGTTATTATTACTAATTTTTTCTTAATATGGATTTTGAATTATGATAATGATACTATAACTGTGAATCATTTGGGAGAAAGGCATTTTATAATAAAGATGTTTTTTGACTTCCCGTATTTTGAAATCAAATTATAATGCAGTAAAATTGTTAAATCAGTGCGGTGTATTGTGCTTATGTGGATTAACGTGATCACAGAGTACAATTGAATAATTTTATTGATATAGAATTCAATACCATATAATTCACACATTTGAATTGTGAAATTTAGTGATTTTTAGTATGTTTACAGATAGGTGCAACTATCACCACAATCAATTTTAAAACATTTTCTTTGCCTATAAAAGATCCCTCTTTTGCTATTACTACTTCTGCCTTCGTAGTTACTTCTCCCCCAGCCTTAAGCAAACACTAATCTGCTTTCTGTTTCTATAGATACCCTTTTTCTAAGTTTTCATAGTGAAAAAAAATCATATAATATATGGCCTAATGTGACTTTTTTTTTTTTCACTTAGTGTATTTTTTCAAGGTTCATCCAAGTTGCAGCAAATACCAGTACTTCATTCCTTTTTATAGCTGAATAATGATATTCCATTGTATGGACATACTGTATTTTATTTACCTGTTGATGGGTATTTAGGTTATTTCTACCTTTTGGCAGTTATGAAAATACTGCTATGAACAGTGGTATAAAGTTTTTGTATGGTCATATGTCTTCATTTTTCTTGGGTATATACCCAGGAGTGGGATTGCTGGGTCATACAGTAACTGTATTTGAGCATTTGAGAAACTGCCTGTTTACCAAAGAGGCTGCATCCATTGTCTTTCCCACCAGCAGTATATGAAGGTTCTGATTTTTCCACATCCTTGCCAACACTTGTTATCTTGTTATCTGACTGTAGTCTAGCCATCTAGTTGGTGTGAAGTAGTATCTCAGTGTGGTCTTGATTTGCATTTCCCTGATGAACTAATGCTGTTGTCATCTTTTTATTTGCTTATTGGCCATTTTTGTATATCTTGGAGAAATAGCAAATCACATTCTTTACTCATTTTAAAATTGGGTTGCCTTTTTTATTATTGAGTCAGGAGTTCTTTCTTTTTCTTTCCTTCCTTCCCTCCCTCCCTCCCTCCCTCCCTCCCTCCCTCCTTCCTTCCTTCCTTCCTTCCTTCCTTCCTTCCTTCCTTCCTTCCTTCCTTCCTTCCTTTTTTAATGTAAAATCTACTCCCAGTGTGGGGCTTGAACTCATAATCCTGAAATCATGAGTTGCATACTCTACTGGCCGAGCCAGCCAGGCACCCTGAATTATAAGAGTTCTTTATATATCTTAGATATAAGTTCTTTATCAGTTATATGAGATGAAAATATTTTCTCCCATTCTGTAGGGCTGCCTTTTCATCACTTTTTTGACGATGTCCTTTGAAAAACAAGTTTGAAATTTATTTTTTCTTTTATTGCTCATGTTATTGGTGTCATAGCTAAGAATCTTTTGCCAAATCCAAGGTCATGAAGATTTACCCTTGTGCTTTCTTCTACAAGTTTTATAGTATTTGGGTCTTTGATCCATTTTGTATTATTTTATATACGATGTGAGGTTAAGGGTCCAACTTCATTCTTTTTCATGTAGCTGTCCAGTTGTCCCAGCACAATTTGTTGAAAAGACTATTGTTTTTTTCTTTCTGTATTGAATTGCCTTGACACCCTTGGCGAAAATAAGTTGACCATGCATATGTGGGTTTATTTCTAAACTTTTAATTCTTTGTCGATGAACTGTGTGTCCTTGTGCCCGTAGTCCATTGTGTTGATTAATGATGCTTTGTAGTGGGTTTTGAAATCTTGAGCTGTGAGTCCTCTTCTTTTGTTCTCTTTCAGGTTTGTTTTGGCTATGCTGGGTCCCTTGAGGGTCAGGTTGTCAATTTCTACTAAGAGGTCAGCTAGGATAGTTGTATCAGGTTCTGATAGGGATTGCTTTGCCTCTGTAGATCAGTTTTAACAATGTTGAGTCTTCTAACCCATGAACATGGGATGTTTTCCCTTTTACTTAGATCTTTTATTTGACAAGTGATTTGTAATTTTTTTAAAGTTTATTTTGATGGGGGGAGGGGTAGAAAGAGAGAGGGAGAGAGAATCCTAAGCTGGTTCCATGCTGTCAGCACAGAGCACAAAGTGGGGCTCAGTCCCACAAACTGTGAGACCATGACCTGAGCTGAAGCCAAGAATGGAACGCTCAACCGATAGAGTGACCCAGGCGCCCCTGTAATTTTCCAAATACAAGTTTGGTGCTTCTTTTGTTAAATCTGTTCAGAAATATTTTGGGGTTTTTTGATGCTGTTGTGAATGAAATTGTTTTTTTTTTTTTAATTTTTTTTTAACATTTATTTTTGAGACAGAGAGAGACAGAGCATGAACGGGGGAGGGTCAGAGAGAGGGAGACACAGAATCTGAAACAGGCTCCAGGCTCTGAGCTGTCAGCACAGAGCCTGATGCAGGGCTTGAACCCACGGACCGTGAGATCATGACCCGAGCCGAAGTCGGCCGCTTAACCGACTGAGCCACCCAGGCGCCCCGAAATTGTTTTATATTCAGATTGGTCATTGACAAATTTTTAAAATCAATTTTATTGAACTATAATTTAAATACAATCAAGGACATCCTTTTTTTTTTTTTTTTAATTTTTTTTTTTTCAACGTTTATTTATTTCTGGGACAGAGAGAGACAGAGCATGAACGGGGGAGGGGCAGAGAGAGAGGGAGACACAGAATCGGAAACAGGCTCCAGGCTCTGAGCCATCAGCCCAGAGCCCGACGCGGGGCTTGAACTCACGGACCGCGAGATCGTGACCTGGCTGAAGTCGGACGCTTAACCGACTGCGCCACCCAGGCGCCCCGGGACATCCTTTTTTAAGTATGTAGTTTGAGTTTTGGTAAATGCATCCAACTTGTAATTACCACCATTTAAATCAAGACGTAGAACATTTTTTTTTCATTTCCAAATATACGTATATTTGTTTTATCCCTTGGCAAGTTGACCCTGACTTCCACTCTGGTGGATTACTGATCTACTTTCTCTCACTATAGATTAGCTTACCTTTTCTAGAATTTCCTGTAAATATAGAGTGTGTTTTTTATATCTGGCTTCCTTTAACATAATGATTTTAAG
This sequence comes from Herpailurus yagouaroundi, assembly GCF_014898765.1. NCBI lineage: Eukaryota > Metazoa > Chordata > Mammalia > Carnivora > Felidae > Herpailurus > Herpailurus yagouaroundi. The sequence continues at coordinate 8,792,131 of NW_024412572.1, forward strand.
ATGCAGCCCCGTTGTGTGTATCAGTGGTTAATCTTTTCTTTTTGAGAGACAGTGGGCACAAATGAGGGAGGGGCATAGAGGGAGAGAGAGAAGCAGGGCTCCTTCTCATCAGACACAGGGCTCATTCTCACCAGAGAGGCTCAAACTGAGACAAAGTCCAATGCTTAACTGACAGAGCCACCCAGGTGCCCTTCGGTGGTTAGTTTTTTTAATTGTAAAGTAGTACAAGTAAAACCTTGGGTTGTGAGTAACTTGTTCTGCAAGACGAGCAAACATTTATAAAAAAATTTTTAAATGTTTATTTATTTTTGAGAGACAGAACAGAGCACGAGCAGGGGAGGGGCAGAGAGAGACACAGAATCTGAAGCACACTCCAGGCTCTGAGCTGTCAACACAGAGCCGGATGTGGGACTCAAAACTTACGAACCATGAGATCATGACCTGAGCTGAAGTCCATCCGATGCTTAACCAACTGACCCACCCAGACACCGCAAAGAGCAAACATTTCTAATACATATTTCATTATGTGGCTGTACCTCAGTTTATCCATTTTCTTACTGATGGACATATGGGTTATTTCCAGGTTTTGGCAGTTGTAAATAAAAGTGCTGAGTATATTCACATACAGGTAAGTCTTTGTGTGCACTTGTTTTTAATTGTCTTGAGTAAATATCTAGTAGAATTGCTAGATCATATGTAAGTGTATGTTTAACTCTATAAAACACCAAATTATTTTCCAAACAAACTGCTTTTTTTATTATTTTGATTGATGTATAGTTTAGGTATATTAAAATCTTCCCCCTTCAGCTGTTAGTGAACATTTCTGTGACTTTTCATAGTTGTGTAACCACTACCACAATCAAGGTGTAGAATAGCTACATCACCCAAGAAATTTACCGTATGCTCCTTTCCTCTAGTCCTTGGCAATCACTTGGTTTTTTCCCTTGTAATTTTGGCTATTGTCATAGAAGTGGCATCCTACAGTATGTAGCCTGTTGAGTGTGGTGTCTTTTATGTGGCATAATGCATTTAAGATTCATCCATGTTGTTGTATGTTGTCAGCATTTCATTCCTTTTAATTGCCAAATAATTCCACTTTGGGGAGACAAGTTGGTTTTAGTGGAAGAATGTTTGAGTTGTTTCTAGTTTTGTTGATCATGAATAAAGTTCCTTAAGCATTTGCATACAGATGTTTGTGTGAATACCTAGGAATAGAATTGTTGAGTCATATGGTAGGTAAGTGTATGTTTACCTTTGGAAAACACTTTGGTAGTTTGTGGTATTCCCACCAGCACTGTGTTTTGGTTCCTGTGCATCCAGTGTTACTGTCAGTGTTACTGTTTTTTAATCTATCCTAATTTGTGTGATGATATTGTGGTTTGATTTTTATGTTTACCTAACGACTAATTATACTGAATATCTTTTCATATGTTTATTTGCCATCCATACACTTGGTGAAGTATCTCTTAAAATCTTAACACCCATTTAAAAAGTTGAGTTGTTGGGGAGCCCCGGTGGCTCAGTCCGTTAAGTGTCCAACTTCTGTGCTAACAGCTCAGAGCCTAGAGCCTGCTTCAGATTCTGTCTCCATCTCTCTCTGCCCCTCCCCTGCTCTAGATTCTTTCTCCCTCTCTCTCTGCCACTCCCCCACTCATGCTCGCAGTCTGTCTCTTTCTTTCTAAAATATAAACATTAAAAAATTTTAAAAAGGAGCACCTGGTTGGCTCAGTTGGTTAAGCATCTGACTTCAGCTTAGGTTATGATCTCGTGGTTCGTGAGTTTGAGTCCCACATTAGGCTGATCAGGCTCTGCCGCTGATAGCATGCAGCCTGCTTGGGATTCTGTCGTGGGGGGGG
>NW_024412572.1:8794386-8795840 GCF_014898765.1 Herpailurus yagouaroundi
GATGTGGGACTCAAAACTTACGAACCATGAGATCATGACCTGAGCTGAAGTCCATCCGATGCTTAACCAACTGACCCACCCAGACACCGCAAAGAGCAAACATTTCTAATACATATTTCATTATGTGGCTGTACCTCAGTTTATCCATTTTCTTACTGATGGACATATGGGTTATTTCCAGGTTTTGGCAGTTGTAAATAAAAGTGCTGAGTATATTCACATACAGGTAAGTCTTTGTGTGCACTTGTTTTTAATTGTCTTGAGTAAATATCTAGTAGAATTGCTAGATCATATGTAAGTGTATGTTTAACTCTATAAAACACCAAATTATTTTCCAAACAAACTGCTTTTTTTATTATTTTGATTGATGTATAGTTTAGGTATATTAAAATCTTCCCCCTTCAGCTGTTAGTGAACATTTCTGTGACTTTTCATAGTTGTGTAACCACTACCACAATCAAGGTGTAGAATAGCTACATCACCCAAGAAATTTACCGTATGCTCCTTTCCTCTAGTCCTTGGCAATCACTTGGTTTTTTCCCTTGTAATTTTGGCTATTGTCATAGAAGTGGCATCCTACAGTATGTAGCCTGTTGAGTGTGGTGTCTTCTATGTGGCATAATGCATTTAAGATTCATCCATGTTGTTGTATGTTGTCAGCATTTCATTCCTTTTAATTGCCAAATAATTCCACTTTGGGGAGACAAGTTGGTTTTAGTGGAAGAATGTTTGAGTTGTTTCTAGTTTTGTTGATCATGAATAAAGTTCCTTAAGCATTTGCATACAGATGTTTGTGTGAATACCTAGGAATAGAATTGTTGAGTCATATGGTAGGTAAGTGTATGTTTACCTTTGGAAAACACTTTGGTAGTTTGTGGTATTCCCACCAGCACTGTGTTTTGGTTCCTGTGCATCCAGTGTTACTGTCAGTGTTACTGTTTTTTAATCTATCCTAATTTGTGTGATGATATTGTGGTTTGATTTTTATGTTTACCTAATGACTAATTATACTGAATATCTTTTCATATGTTTATTTGCCATCCATACACTTGGTGAAGTATCTCTTAAAATCTTAACACCCATTTAAAAAGTTGAGTTGTTGGGGAGCCCCGGTGGCTCAGTACGTTAAGTGTCCAACTTCTGTGCTAACAGCTCAGAGCCTAGAGCCTGCTTCAGATTCTGTCTCCATCTCTCTCTGCCCCTCCCCTGCTCTAGATTCTTTCTCCCTCTCTCTCTGCCACTCCCCCACTCATGCTCGCAGTCTGTCTCTTTCTTTCTAAAATATAAACATTAAAAAAATTTAAAAAGGAGCACCTGGTTGGCTCAGTTGGTTAAGCATCTGACTTCAGCTTAGGTTATGATCTCGTGGTTCGTGAGTTTGAGTCCCACATTAGGCTGATCAGGCTCTGCCGCTGATAGCATGCAGCCTGCTTGGGATTCTGTCGTGGGGGGGG
>NW_024412572.1:8795940-8804337 GCF_014898765.1 Herpailurus yagouaroundi
TCCTGCTCTCTCTTTCTCAAAATAAAAAAAACAAAACCAGTGTCTCTTTAAGAGCAGAAATTTTTAAGTTTGAGAAGCTCATTTTGTCCAGTTTTTCTCTTCTGGATTATATTTTTGGCATTGTTTTTAAGAAATCTCTGCCTAATTTAAGATTGCAACAATTTCTTCCATGTTTTCTTCTAGAAATTTGAGGGTTGCTTTTCAAGTGTTTTTGTTGATGGAAAGTATTTTTATTGTTCCTCATTTAATTTCTAAGAAATGGGCGGTATTTCTATATTTGGATGGAACAGTTTTGTCTAGGACAGCCTACTGGGCTCTTAGAGACAAAGTTCTCATTTCTTTTTCCAGCTTAATTCTGGAGCATAGAGAATCATTCCACGTTGAAAAAGACCAATCTTCCTTTTAGGTTGATCGAAGGGGATTTTCCTCCAAAGTTGGTTGCAGTGGTACTGTAGAAGCATCAATATTAACAGTGTGTTAGTTTTGCAAACTGGAATTTGATGGTGAAAATAAAGAATAGATTATCAAAATAGTTGGTACAGGATAATTTAAAAAGCCAACACAATTAGTTTTTTGTTTATCTTTGATTCCTCTAGTACTTAATGGCTTATACTGTGTAGATTAATGGGATAAAAAGTTATGAATGAACACTCAAATGTAAATTAGTATAAGTAAAAACTGGAAAAATGTGAATAAAATTTGTAGATGATATCAGTGTCAGTGTCTTGGTTGTAATGTTATAGTTTTGTAAAATGTTACCTTTGGGGGAACTGAGCAAAGTATACAAATATCTCTCTCTGTTATTTCTTAGACCTGCATATGAATCTACAATTAGTGAAAAATTCAATTAGGACAGTTAATCTGGGTGGGGCGGTCGGTTAAGCTTCCGACTTCAGCTTAGGTCATGATCTCGGTTTGTGAGTTTGAGTCCCGCATTGTACTGTGCTGTCAGCAGATCCTGTCTCTCTCTCTCTCTCTCTCTCTCTCTCTCTCTCTCTCTCTCTCTGTCCCTCTTCCACTCGAGTTCTGTCTCTCTCTCTCTCTCTCTCTCTCTCTCTGTCTCTCTTTCAAACATAAATAAACGTTAGAAAAATCTGTTAATTGGAGAAGAGGAACTAATCTGTTACCTTGATACTTTATAGATCATTTGATTATATGAATTATTTACTTAGTTTTTATTTTATTTTCCTTAAAGATTTCAAACCTACAGAAAATCTGAAAGTGTGATGCAACGAACACCCACATACTCTCCATTTAGATTCAGTAGTTATCGGGGCACCTGGGTGGCGCAGTCGGTTAAGCGTCTGACTTCAGCCAGGTCACGATCTCGCGGTCCGGGAGTTCTAGCCCCGCATCAAGCTCTGGGCTGATGGCTCAGAGCCTGGAGCCTGTTTCCGATTCTGTGTCTCCCTCTCTCTCTGCCCCTCCCCCGTTCATGCTCTGTCTCTCTCTGTCCCAAAAATAAACGTTGAAAAAAAAAATTTAGATTCAGTAGTTATCATTTTACTACATTTGTAGTAAATTTTTGTATGTGTGTGCATGTGTATATAAACATTTGTATATTAAACACAATTACTCATTTTTCTTCATGCATGCATCATGACATTTCACTCTTAAAAACTTTAGTGTACATTGCCTAAGCAATAAAAAAATAACATTCTCCCATACAACCACAATACCATTAATGCTTCTAAAGAAAATTAAAAAGTTTCATAATATATTGGGCGCCTGGGTGGCTCAGTCCATTGAGTGTCTGACTTCCGGCTCAGGTCATGATCTCCTGGGTCAGCAGATTCGAGCCCTTCATCGGGTTCTGTGCTGACAGCTCAGAGCCTGGAGCCTGCTTCAGATTCTGTGTCTCCTCTCTCTCTGCCCCTCTGCTGCTCATGCTCTGTCTCTCTCATAAGTAAACGCTAAAAAAAATTTTTTTTAAAAACTTTCATAATGTAATGAGATTTTATAGTATTACCTAAAAATATTTCATGATATTATTTAATCTAACATTCAAATCCCCCAACCCTGCATTACAAAAATACCATCATTTGTTGGTTTTTTGTCAAGGATCTGATCAGGGTGTCATGTTTTGCAGTTTGATACTACTAAATTTCTTTTTATCGAGAGTAGTCCCTTTCACTGTTTGCTTTTTATAACCCTTTGAAGAGCCTGGGCCAGTTATCTTATAGAATATTCTACACTTAGGATTTTTCTGATTCCTTAGATTACATAGGTTCAAGTTAAACATTTTTGGTAAACTACTTTGTAGGTGGTGGTTGTTACTTATTGTTTCACATAGGAACCTCCATAATTTCAAGTTGCTTACTGTTAGTGATGCTTATTTTCATCACTTGGGTAAGGACATTTATCTTTTTGAGTGAGTGGTATTGAGTGAGGTTTCTTTTCTTTTCAATAAGGTTATCCCTGAGAGGATAGTTCTGTACAGTAACCAGTGCCAGAAAGTGAGGTGAAAAGACATGGTTACTGCCTGTAAAATTTAAGAGATCAATGTTCAAACAGTAGTAGTAGGACAATAAGATGTTTGTTCTAAAGGAAGCATGCAAACTACAGTGGAAGAAATGGTGAGGCCTGTCAAGGTTTCACGGCTTGAACAGAGCCTAGAGGGCTAAGTATGAATCCACAGTTGGACAGGTGGAAAGGAAGGGTCACTTGGCAGAGGTAACAATGTCTGTGGAAACATGGAAGAGAGCAAGTGTACCGGAAAGACAGACTAGGGAATATCAGGTTTTGGAGGAGCATATTTGCAAGGTTGATGGGAGTGGGAAGAAGAGAAGAGAAATATGTCAGTAGTGAGGTGGTGGTAATATATGAAGACTACTTGATTAATTTAGATTTTATTCTGATGATTGGGGTTTTCAGACTTCTTTTAAAGCTGTGAATTATTTTGTTAAAGTTATGAATCAAGTTTCCTTTGCTAAAAGGAATCAATATATGAAATAGATAAAAGTGAAGCACTGTTTGAACAGTGCTGTAGATGATGAGCTAGCTGTAAAAGTGAGCAGGGGAGAGTGACGTGACTGAGTATTTAGAATGGGTCTGGTGTGTAATCTGTGTGCAATAAATATTTGTTGATTGAATAGATAAATAATCTTTGGAGAGTAGACAGTTCACTGTTAGTAGAGCAGTCTGGAAACAGAAAGGCAAGTAGCAAGGCTGTACTCTAGGTGAGAAATGACAGGACCTGAACTAGAGAAAGGATGACAGAGATTGAGGAGAGGCCAGATGTGAGAATAGGAGATAGAATTAACTGGACATGGTTGGACAGTAGCTTGTAAGAGAGGAATAGTCTAGCTCAGTTGTACCATCCACAGGGCCAAATCATCCCCAAGGAGTGGTCTGAGAATTTATGGAGCCAGTTTTGGTCACAGAGATTGGAAGACAGTACTGGCATTTAGTGGGCAGGGCAGGCATACTGGATGTTACACAATGCACAAGACATTCCCAACAGTGAAGAAATCACCCCATCCTACGAAGTGTCTCTTAGATGGGGAAAAATTTACATATGAATCTAAATCCAAATTTCTATTTTACATATAAACACAAAGTAGTTTTTCACTGTTTTAACATATATTAAAAGATTTAGGAGTGTGACTCTTGTGTGAACCAAGAGAGTATAGTGTTTTGTTTGGAATATTGCTAAGAGTTTTTTGCCATTTTGGAAAATTCTGTATCTATATCATCTTATTTATCACTGGCTATATTTGGTTTACTTATACTAGAAAACTCAGTCTGCATTTGTACTTTTAGGTTCTGTGTTTAAGAATAGACATTTGGGGGGCACCTGGGTGGCTTAGTTGGTTATGCACCTGACTTTGGCTCAGGTTATGATCTCACGGTTCGTGGGTATGAGCCCTTCATCGAACTCTCTCCTGTCAGCCTGGAGTCCCCTTCAGATCCTCTGTCCCTTTCTCTATCTGCCCCTCGCCTCCTCTGTTGTGTGCTCATGTATGCAATTTCTCTCTCTCTCAAAAATAAACATTGAGAAAAAAAAAGAACATACATTTGGGGCACCTGGCTAGTTCAGTTGATAGAGCATGTGACTCTTCATCTTGGGATCATGAGTTCAAGCTCCCACATTGAGTGTAGAGCTTACCTAAAAAAAAAACCAACCTGTTAGGTCATACTCAAGAGTATTCATTTTATTATATATTTTATTTTATGTCTCCTTTGATTACAGTTGTGGTAATATACTGATTGTTTATATATATGGATGTAGGAAGGTTTTATTACCTATGAATTTCACATCAGGATAATAAAAGGGGGGGTGTTACAGAATTTGCATTACAAAGAAGGGAGCATTGGGTCTGACACAATTGAAGAATCACTGGTCTGGTGAGCCCCAGGTTTCTGGCTTGGTGACTGCCTAGATGTTGTTACTCTTCATCGAGATGGGGAAAATGGAAAGAGGTTTGAGGCTGGGGTGAAGGTAGTAAGATTGGGAATGTTAGTTTGAAGTCTGTGTGGGACATTAAAGTATTATGAATGGGGATTTGGAGTTCAGGAGAGAGTTCTTGGCTGGGGAAAAAGTAACAGTTAACATTTATTAATGGTTAATATTTATTTATTTATTTATTTATTTATTTATTAAATTTTTAGTGTTTATTTTTGAGAGAGAAAGACAGAGCATGAGCAGGGGAGGGGAGAGAGATTGGGAGACACAGAATCTGAAGCAGGCTCCAGGCTCTGAGCTGTCAGCACAGGGCCCGACGTGAGGCTTGAACTCACGAACTGTGAGATCATGTCCTGAGTCAGATGCTTAACTGACTGAGCCACCCAGGCTCCCCAAGAATGATTAACATTTATTGAAAGTTATGGGGTTAAGAATACAGAATGTGAGACCTGATTGAGTTTGTTTCCCATTGCCAAACTCAGTACCTGTCAATTTTACAAATAATTGCTCTTACACCCGGTTTCCTCATCTTTAAAAATGGGGATGAGAGTACCTATCCATTGAGTTAATGTGAGAAATAAATGCCGTAAAACATGTAAAATACTCCTGTAGTGCCAACTTAAAAGCTGTACTCAAATTAGCCATTATTTACCAAACATTGAGTAAGTGCCAAGAATTACGGGTTAATATGTGAATTATCTCATTTGGTGCTTACTGAGCAATATTTTAATGAAAAAACTGGAGCTTAGGGAGATTTAATACAGTTTTGAGAGTCATAAATAACAGTCGTAAATAATAAGCTTAGATTGGATAGGATTGAATCAAATGCTATCAGACGGTTGTACTCCATCTCCATCTCTGTTCTAAGACCAGCAGCTTCAGCATCATCTGGGAACTTGTTAGAAATGCAGGACCTCAGACTTCATACTAGATGTGCTGAATCAAACTCTACATTTAAATGAAGTTTCCAGTTCAGAAAATGTGGAGGCCTCATTAAATGGTGTAGTTAAAAGGCCCAGGATGTAGAACACCAGATTCGGATGGGCCTAGCTCTAGGTTTTAGCTTTGTGACCTTGGCAGGACTGTTTCTTCCTGTGGACCTCAATTTTCTCATCTTTGGGTGAGGCAAGTTGTCTTTTAGCTCTAACATTTTACGTTTCTAAGTCCCAGGTCTTCTACTGGGAAGGTGCTTCTGAAGGATGTTTAGAGTTTGGATAATGGAGGAGGTAAATGGTGGTTTGGGGTAGGAGTATCACATAAGTACACTTAGGAATTCCTGAGTATGCCATGAATGGCAAATTGTGGATTTTACCAATTGTGGATTTATGAATTTCCATGTAATTTTATCCTTTCTGAATTTTGTGTTTGAATTTAAGGGAAAATTTCTCCAGAATCTTAAAATTTAGGAAATACATCCTTTCAGCATGTCTTTAAATTTTGGGCCCCACATTTAATGCTGGCATGCTAATGTGGCAATTATTTTTTCATTATTAGGCTTATTGTAATTCTTAAGTTAACATGTCATAGTTGGATACATTTTATATTAAGTTCTAAAATGGTATTTTTTAATCTAAAATTCAAATTTTGTTTCCATATTTGCCAGAGTTTTGTCACTTTCCTTTAGACTTTCTGAAGGCATTAACAGTGTCTATTTCTTTGAACATGCAGGGAATTGTCTAAAATAAACACATTTTAGTGTGACTTTGGTAATCAGATAATAATGTTTAATTTGTGAGTGTTTTATTTACATGCTTTTCCATAAAAATGTAATTAATTTCTTTGCAGATGAAAAAATCCAGATCTTTCCCCCTTGAACATAGTTTCAAAGTGTTCTTTAGGATTACCCTTAATTTTAATGTCAAACTCAGGTTGAGTGACTGAGGAAGAGGGATGGTATATTTAAAAGTAAAGAAAGGTATGTGGGAAGTGGAGAACTTAGTGACAGGTGTATCTGATGTATAGTAAGGTAGAGAGTAACTTAGTGGTATAGGTGCTTGTGAGGGAGCTGAGTGAGGTTAAATTAGAAGCTAGAGACTACAAGTATACCTTGTTTTATTACACTTTGCAGATACTGTGTTTTTTTTACAGATTGAAGGTTTGTGGTAACCCTGGGTTGAGCAAGACTGCTCCATTTTTCCAACAGCATTTGCTCACTTTGTGTCTCAATGTCATATTTTTGTAATTGCACAATATTTCACACTTTTTCATTATTTTGTTACAGCGATCTGTGATCGGTGATCTTAGATGTTGGTTTTGTAATTGTTTTGGGGTTCTATGAACCACACCCATATAAGATGGCAGACTTAATGGATAAATGTGTGTGTTCTGACTGCTTCACTGACTTTGTTGTTCCCTCATCCCTGCTTCTCCTTGGGCCTCCCTATTCCCTGAGACTCAACAATGTTTAAGTTAGGCCAATTAATAACCCTGCAATGGTCCCTAAGTGAAAGGAAGAATCTCATGTCTCTCCCTTTAAATCAAAAGCTAGAAGTGATTAAAATTAGTGAGGAATCGTGTTGAAAGCCAAGATAGGCTGAAAACTAGGCCTCTTCTAGTTAGCCAAGTTGTGAATGCAAAAGAAACCTCTTAAAGGAAATTAAAAGTGCTACTCCAGTGAACTCAAGAATGATAAGAAAGCAAAACAGCTCTGTTGCTGATAGGGAGAGTGTTGTAGTGGTCTGCACAGGAGATCAAACCTGCCACAACGATCCCTTAAGCCAGTGCCTAATCCTGGGCACAGCCCATCTTTCAATTCTGTGAAGGCTGAAAGAGGCGAGGAGAGGAAGCTGCAGAAGAAGAGTTTGAAGCCAGCAGAGGTTGGTGTATGAGGTTTAAGGAAAAAAGCCATCTCCGTGATACAAAAGTGCAAGGTGAAGGAGCAAGTGCCGATGTCGAAGCTGCAACCAGTTATTCAGAATCTTATCTAGCTGAGATCATTAACAAATGTGACTACACTAAACAGCTTTTCAGTGTGGACAGAACAGCCTTCTGTTGGAAGAAGATGCCATCTAGGACTTTCATAACTAGAGAGGCGAGGCAGTGCCTGACTCAAAATTTCATTTTGTTTTATTTATTTTAAATGTTTGTTTATTTATTTATTTTGAGAAAGAGAGCATGTGTGTAAGTGGAGGAGGGGCAGAGAGAGAGAGAGAGAGAGGGAGAGAGAGAATCCCAAACAGGCTCTGCACTGTCAGCACAGAGCCTGACATGGGGTTTCAACTCAGGAACCATGAGATCATGACCTGAGCTGAAATCAAGAGTCAGATGCTTAACTGACTGAGCCACCCAGGCTCCCCCTGGCCCAAAACTTCAAAGGACAGGCTGAGTCTCTTGGGTAGGGGCTAATGGAGCTGATGACTTTAAATTTTGATGCTCATTTACCATCCTGAAAATTCCAGGGCCCTTAAGAATTATGCTAAATCTACTCTACCTGTGTTCTACAAATGGAACAACAAAGCCTGGATGACAGCACATCTGTGTACAACATGGCTTACTAACTATTTTAAGCCCGCTGTTGAGATCTGCTCAGAAAAAAATATTCCTTTCAGAATATTCTTCTCAGTGACCTAAGCTCTGATAGTGTTGTTTTCCTGTTTGTTAACAACATTCATTCCACAGCCCGTGGATCAAGGAGTAATTCAATTTTTAAGTCTTATTATTTAAGAAATACATTTCATAAGGGTATATAGCTGCCATAGATAGTGATTCCTCTCATGCATCTGGGCAAAATAAGTTGAAAACTTCTGGAAAGGATTCGCCATTCTAGATGCCATTAAGAACATCTGTGAGTCACAAGAAGAGGTCAGAATATCAACATGAGCAGGAGTTTGGAAGAAGTTGATTCCAGTGCTGGTGGATGACTTTCAGTGGAGGAGGTAACTGCACATGTGATGAAAACAGCAAGAGAACCAGAATTAGAAGTGGAGCCTGAAGACATCACTGAATTCCTGCAGTCTCATGATAAAACCGGAATGGATGAGGAGTTGCTTCTT
>NW_024412572.1:8804347-8808084 GCF_014898765.1 Herpailurus yagouaroundi
AGCTTTGAGATCATGACCTGAAGTCAGACGCTCAACCGACTGAACCGCCCAGGCGCCCCTTCATTGTCTTATTTTAAGAAATTGCCACCGTCACCCCAGCCTTCAGCAGCCACCACCCTGATTAGTTAGCAGCCTGATCAATGTGGAGACAAGACCCTCTACAAGCAAAAAGATGACAACTCACTGAAATCTCAGATGATGGTTAGTTTAGCATCTTTTAGTAATAAAGTATTTGTAAATTAAATTATGGTATGTAGGGGTGCCTGGGTGGCTCAGTCGGTTGAGCATCTGACTGCAGTTCAGGCCATGATCTCATGGTCTGTGAGTTGGAGCCCCGCATCGGGCTCTGTGCTGACAGTTCAGAGCCTGGAGCCTGCTTTGGATTCTGTGTCCCTCTCTTGCTCTGTGCCTCCCCTGTTCATGCTCTGTCTCTCTCTCTCAAGAATAAATAAAACCTTTTTAAAAAAATTATGGTATGTACATTGTTTTATAAGACATGCTATTGCATACTAATAGATTAGATAGTGTAAACATAACTTTTTTAGGCACTGGGAAATAAAAAATTTCATTTGACACACTTTATTACAATATGTGCTTTATTGTGATAGCTTGGGATTGAACCTGCAGTGTTTTAGAGCTATGCCTGTATCATCTCCAAACTCTTCTTTTATCCTCTAGGATAAAAAGCTGTGTTCTAACTCCTGTGCTGGCTACCATTTTCTTTTCTCCCAGGTTTAGGAACATAAAGAAAGACAGCAAGTCTGGGAAGGCCAGAGATAGAAGAGAGGTTGTTCTAAAGGTGGATGATAGGGGGAGGAAGTTTGTTCTGTAAGTAACATGCTTATCTGGGTAAGTGTGATCTCATTTGCCTCTGTAGCATTTGTTGGCAGGACCTCAAGAGAGTCTTGTGCTTGCAGGATTGTCTTTAGACTTCTTCTAGAACAAGTGTGGCTGTGATTTAAAACCCTCCTCCAAACAATAAATATTCTAGAGGAAGGAAGAAGTGGATTACAGCAATTGACAGCTGAAGAGATTTTGTTGATGGGTTAGTCTGTTTCTCCATACAACTGCTTGAGATTAGAAGACTAGATTTTTTTTAAATCAAAGTAATTTGTTAAAAAAGCAGGTTTATTGACATATAATTGACATACAATAAATTGTGTATATGTACACATATATGTACAATATGATAAGTTTTGACATGTAGACACTTGTATATCATCATCACAGTCAAGATAGTGAACATACCCATGATCCCCAAGAGTTCTCTTGAGCCCCTTTTATAATCCTTACTTACGGTCCTTCCCTGCTTCCCTTTTCCTAGGTAACACTAGATCTGTTTCTGTCACTATATATTAGTTTGTATTTCCCAGAATTTGATATAAGTGGAATCATACAGTACATATTTTTCTGGAGGGCTGCTCTTCATCTACTCAACATAATTACTTTGAGATTCACCCATGTTGTAGAATGTGTTAATATCTCATTTCTTTTTATTGCTGAGTACTGTTCCACTTTGTGGATGTACATTATTTATCTAGTTCACCTATTGGCAAACATTTGTGTGCCATTCTGTGAACAAGTGCTTTCAATTTTCTTGAGTAAATACCTAGAAGTAGAGTGACTAGATAATATGGTAGGTGAACTTTTAACTTAAAAGAAAAATAAATAAAAACTTTTAAAGGGCGCCTGGGTGGCTCAGTCAGCTAGTGTCTGACTCTTGATCTCAGCTCAGGTCTTGATCTCAGGGTCGTGAGTTCAAGCCCGGTGTTGGGCTCTGCACTGTGAAGCCTACTTAAAAAACAAAAACCAACTTTTAATTTTAGAATCATTTTAGATTTACAAAGAATTTACAGTGACAATACAAAGAGTTCATGTGTATTAGGAGTCAGGAAACTTCTCCTGTAAAAAATGGGATAGTAAATTTTACAGATTTACAGTCTATTTTAGACTTTGTGGACCCAGTGATCTTTCTTAGCAAAACCAGCCATAGACAGTAAGTGAATGAGCATGACTGTGTTCCAGTAAAACTTTATTTATAAAAACAGTTGGCAGATTGGATTTGGCCTGTGGGCTATAGCTTGCTGACCCCTGCTATATACCCTTTATCCAACTTCCCTAACGTTTAATCAGATACAGCTGTGGTACATTTGTCAAAAACTAAGATACTAACTTTGCTACAGTATTATTAACTACAAACTTTATTTGGACACCAGTGGTTTTCCTTCAGTGTCTTTTTGTTTCTGGTTTAAATCCTGCATACCACATTATATTTAGTTATTATGTCTGCTTAGTCTGTTGTTATCTGTATAGATTCGTGGATGTTCATTTTATTGTGGGTTTTAATCTAATACATTTTTTTTCTTGCTCATATTGTTGGTTTGACCATTGGGAGGTTTTTTAGGTTGACTGTGCTATAGACATGTCTTCATTTTTTCTTGTTTGAATACTTACTTTCTGGCTGAATAGCATTCCCTTGTATGAATGTACTCCTTTTTGTTTATCCATTCATCAGATGGTGGACATTTGGGTTTCCACTGTCCACAACATTTGTTGTTTCTCCTTTTTGGCTCTCTATGCATTTGCTCTCTATGCATTTGCTCTCTATGCATTTGCTAATAGGTGTTTGTGTGGTTGTGTATTTTCTTTTCTCTGGGGTGGGGACCTAGGAGTAGGATTAGTTACATTTAACTTTTTAATAAACTGCCAAACTTGTTTACCAAGTGGCTGCATCAGTTTATATTCTCAACAGCAATGTATAAGAGTTCGAGTTTCTCCACATTATCATCAATATCTCTTATTGGCTGTCGTTTTGATTATAGACATCTAGTAGTTGTGAAGTTGTATTTCATTGTTGCTTTGATTGGTATCTCGCTAATGCTAATAACGTCCAGCAACTTTTTATGTATTTAGTAACTATTCACATATTTTTTGTGAAATTTCTAAGATCTCTTACTCATTTAAAAAATTGGGGAGGGTAACACCTAGGTGGCTCTGTCGGTTAAGCATCTGACTCTTGTTTTTTGTTCAGGTCATGATCTCATGGTTCATGAGATTGAGCCCCATGTTGGGCTCTGTGCTGACACTATGGAGCCTGGTTAAGATATTCATATTCTCTCTCTCTCTCTCTCTCTCTCTCTCTCTCTCTCCCTCTCCCTCTCTCTCTCTCTCTCTCCCCGCTCTTGCATGCATGCCTGAACTCTCCCTCTCTCAAAATAAACATAAAATTCTTTAAAGATTGGGCTGTCAGTATAAGTTATTTATATATCCTGGGTATAAGTCTTTTATCAGAAATACTCTTTTTCAGAAATAAGATAATACATTTTTTCTTAGTCTGTAGGTTTTCTTTTCAGAATTGAAAATTTTGATCAATTCTAATTTATCAATTATTTTGTAGGTGTGCTTTTATTATCATATCTAAGAAATTGTCCTTATTCAGGGTCACAGAGGTTTTCTCTTAAGTTAGTTTTTAGAAGTTTTATTGTCTTAGAGTTTATATCTCCGTCTATGAACCCTTTTTTTTTTTTTTTTTTTTTTTTTGAGGGGCATAGAGGGAGAGAGAATCCCAAGCAGGCTCTGTGCTATCAGTGCATAGCCCAACACGGAACTTGATCTCATGAACTGTGAGATCATGACCTGAGCCGAAACCAAGAGTAGGTTGCTTAACCAACTAAGCCACCCAGGTGCCCCTGTCTATGAACCATTTTGAGTTAGTTTTCGCATATTGCGTGAGGTAT
>NW_024412572.1:8808094-8876859 GCF_014898765.1 Herpailurus yagouaroundi
TGAGTTAGTTTTCGCATATTGCGTGAGGTATTGATCAAAGTTTTTGTTTTGGGGGCAGGTTTTTTTTTTTTTTCATACATTAAAAATTTTTTTTAATGTTTTATTTATTTTTGAGAGAGTGTGAAGAGTAGGGGAGGGGCAGAGAGAGACGTAGACACAGAACTCAAAGCAGGCTCTAGGCCCTGAGCTGTCAGCACAGAGCCTGATGAGGGGCTTGAACCCACAAACTGTGAGATCATGACCTGAGCTGAAGTGAGATGCTTAATCAACTGAGCCCCCCAGGCGCCCCTGGGGGGAGGTTCTTGATTTTTGGTTTTTTGTTTTGTGTGTGTGTGTGGGGGGGGTAGTTTTTGTTGTTGTTGTTGTTTTTGCATGTGCTCTAGCACTATTTTTTTGAAAAGACCATTCTTTACTGAATTGTCGTTCTACTTTTGTTGAAAATCAGTTGCTTATGAGCTTTTTTCTGGACTGTGTAGTCTATGTTATTCAATTTGTTTGTAGGCCATACCACATTGTCTTAATTACTATAGCTTTGTAATAAGTCTTAATATTAAATAATGTTAATAATTTTCACTCTGATGTTCATTTTCAGTTATGGCTATTTTTTGTCCTTTTTTACATACTCATTTACATATGAATTTTAGAATTAGTTTATCAGTTTCTATTAAAAAAGCCTGTGAGATTGTGTTGAATGTATGTATCAATTTGTGGAAAGTGGGTGCAGTAACAGTATTTAGTTTTCTGGCCAATAAAAATGTATCTCTGTTCAGGTTTTCTTTAATTTCTCACAGAAAAACTAATTATTTTAAAGACTCCATTTGTTATTTGCTAGTATGTACAAATACTGTGGAGTTTTGTATATTGGTTTTATATCCTGTAACCTTTCTATACTCAACTCTTTTAGAAGCCTTTTTGTAGATTCCATTGAATTTTTTACATAGGTGATCATATGACCTGTGAATAAGATACTTTTCCTTCTTGTTTCCTAATCTGAATACCTCCTTTTTTTTTTTTTTTTTTTAATGCACTGTCTAGAACTTCCCATAAAATGTCTAATAGAAGTGGTGGGATCAGACATCCTGGTCTTGCTCCTCATTTTAGGGCAAAGCCTTCGGGTGTTTTCACTGTTGCCCTTTGATTTCTTCCTTCATTGTTTCCCTTTGATAATCCTTCCCATGGATTATTTAGAAGTATGTTATTTAGTTTCAGATATTTGAGGTTTTTTTCAGAGAGCTTTGTATTGATTTCTGATTTAATTCCATTTTTGTCAGACAAGGTAATTTACATGATTGACATCCTTTTAAATTTATTGAGACTTGTTTTATAACCCTTTATTAGTAACAAGACACCCTTGCCCCCTTAATGGCTCTGAATTTTTTCAGGAATGTGAATGAAGAACAAATATGTTTGAGAAATATATTTTGGTTATCTGAGTAACCAAATACATATTGCTTATAAATCATTATATTGCAAGGTAAAATTAACATAAAATTAACCATTAACTATTTTTTTTATAATGATAGTGATTCTTTTTTTTTTTTTAATTTTTTAAATGTTTTTATTTGTTTTTGAGAGAGACAGAGACAGAGACAGAGACGGAGCACAAGGTGGGAAGGGACAGAGAGAGCTTGAGACACAGAATCTGAAGCAGGCTCCAGGTTCCAAGCTGTCGGCACAGAGCCCGACACGGGGCCTGAACTCATGAGCTGTGAGATCACGACCTGAGCTGAAGTCGGACACTCAACCAACTGAGCCACCAGGCGCCCCAACCATTAAGTATTTTCAAGTGTACAATTAAATGGCATTTAGCAGATTTGAAATGTTGTGCATCTAGTTCCAAGACATTTTCATCACCCCAAAAGGAAACCTGTGACTTTATCTCCTGTCTGTATAGGTTCTAAGTTACTTTTATGTTTGCTTTTTTATGATGCTTTGGAAAGAACATAGGACAAGAAATCAAGAAGTGAACTTTCACATACCAACTTCCCTGTTTTCCTCTTATCTGTGTGATTTGGGCAAGTCATTCATCTGTCCTAAGCCTCCGTTTCCACTTTATTTATGTGACAGCTTTAAATGAAATCTTTAAAGTCTGAAATTCTAGCCCACATTTTGTTTGATCGGAAGTTTTGTTGGACATCTGTGACAAATTTTCAATTCTACACTAACTTCTTTCTCACCCAGGGTGCTTCTAAGCCACCTTTTCCAGGTACTGAATTAAGTGTCCTTAGATTGATGTGCTTGGACTTACAAACTAATTTCAGTTTCAGCTTAAATAAAGTGATTAGGGAGGCAAAGATGCTTCAAGTTTAAATTCATCCAATTATTAAACAAATATATTTTGGGTTACCTGGTTTAGTTCCTAATTACCTTGTTTTATAATTTGGAAAACCAAAATTAAGGATATTCTATATTCTCATTCCTGTTTAAAATCCTCCAATAGCTTCATGCATTTAGAGTTAATTCTAAATTCCTTACCATTGCTTAGTGGGGTCCCCACAGAATCTTTCTGCTTTCACAGCCTTGCTTTGTGCCATTCTCTACCTAGTGCATGTGCTTGTCACATCAGCTTTTTTTTTTTTTTCCTCATAAAGGCTCTGAGCTTCTTAGGCCCTTTGCACCAGCTGTTTCCTCTATCTGGAAGTCATGGGGGAACATGGCCTGTTACTACTTTTTAAATCTTAGCTTGGACGTCAGTTCATTGAAACCTTCCATGATTATCCTACCAATCTATGGCTTTAGAAATTTAAAGTAAATACTGTAGAGAGACTAATACAGTGAATTCCCATCATCAAGCTTCAGTAATTGTTAACATTCTGTTGTTTGTGATCAACCAACTTAAAGTAGTATCCCTGCATCTCCTCCTAACCCTGTCACTCTCTGTCATACTGCTCTTTTCATTTTTCTTTTTCTGCAGTTATTTCTTTTGTTTACTTTATTGACTTTGTCCCGTTCCCCCCCCCGCCCCCCGCCTCCCCAAGAGTGAGAGTTCATTTGGACAAGGATCTTGTCTATTCTTTTTACTCTTAAGTCCGGAATACTGGAATTGTCTCTGTATATAGTAGGTGCTCAGTAAATATTTACCAAATGACATAATGAAATATACTTCCTTAAAAGCAGGGACTGAGTTTTATGCATATTTGTATTCTTTTTTTTTTTTTTAATTTTTTTAATGTTTATTTATTTTTGAGACAGAGAGAGACAGAGCATCAACGGGGGAGGGGCAGAGAGAGAGGGAGACACAGAATTAGAAGCAGGCTCCAGGCTCTGAGCCATCAGCTCAGAGCCCGACGCGGGGCTCAAACTCACGGACTGCGAGATCGTGACCTGAGCTGAAGTCGGACCCTTAACCAACTGAGCCATCCAGGTGCCCCAATGCATATTTGTATTCTTAACTGTGCCTAGTAAAGAGGTTCTTTACATATAGTAGATATTCAGTAAATATTCTAATTTTTTAAAAAAAATGTTAATGTTTAATTTTGAGAGAGAGAGACAAAATAGGAGTGGGGAGGGGCAGAGAGAGAGGGAGATTCAGAATCTGAAGCAGGGTCCAGGCTCTGAGCTGTCAGCACAGAGCCAGATGCAGGGCTCGAACCCACGCACTGTGAGATCATGACCTGAGCTGAAGTTGGCCACTTAACCAACTGAACCACCCAGATGCCCCTAATATTTTTCTTTTTCTAAGCTCTTGTTCCCTTTTACTGACAGTGGTCTTCAGGATTTTTCTAATAGAAGGGAGAAGAGTATACTTTTGTTTACTTTCTGATCACCCTGCTTATTTAATGAGAACAGATTTCTTATTGACTGGAGATTTTTTTTCCCTTGCCAGGTTCACTTGGTTTTTAATCTTCCTTGTCTGCTTATAGGTGATTTGTAACATTCTGGAAGGATTTGTTGCAAGACCATTTATCTTTCCTTTCCTGATCTATTGTTTCTAGAGCTATAGAAGGTTAAGAGCTGGAAAGGATGTTAGAGATAATTTAGCTTAAACTCACAGTTTTACAGATGAGGACATTGGCCAAGGTCATACAATAAAGTAGTGGGTTGAGTTGGGGTTAGAACCAAGATGGCCAAGCTTAATAGTAGGCAAAGACTTAAAACATTTTCTCATTGTTTTGTATTTATGAGATCTGTTTTATCAGGTGGACTCTTACATTCTTTGTATTATACCCTTTTAATACCTTCTATAGCTTTTAGCACTAGGCACAGAGTAATATATTTGGATTTAAGAAAATAATGTGAAGGTATTGCTTTGAGAATTAATTTAGTTTAATATTATATTTCTACCTGCCTTATGGGAAGAGCCACCTGGAGGGCAAATCTTGATTACTTGTGCAATGGGTATATAAAAAGAATTGGGAATGGGACAGATGAGATGGAGAGGATTAACAGAAGGCTGCAGATGGTGGCTTAGCATTTTGGAACGAGGCCATCAGTTCCTGCTGTCCAATCCAGTGTGAAAGATCCATCTGCGCTTCCCTTGAGTACAAGAATGTGATGTAATGGACTTAGGATGTAAAATCTGGGTTTTGTTGAAATTGTCAGGTTGAATAGACTTGGAAATGCTAGATATAGAGATGAGATATAAAGAACTGAAGACCTACGCAATGTAGGTCATGATAGAGTTCTCTTTCCATTCATCTAGTAAAATCCAGACCATTGGCACTTTGGTTTCTAGTTTAAGTCTTTATCAAAAAGTAAACTTAAGTAAATGTCCAATTTTAAAATAATACCTTTTTTTTGCAAAAATTTTATTGGAAAAACTTTAGAAAATTGAGGTAAGCAAAAAGAAGAAAATAAAATGAT
The DNA here is from genome assembly GCF_014898765.1 of Herpailurus yagouaroundi. Taxonomy (NCBI): domain Eukaryota; kingdom Metazoa; phylum Chordata; class Mammalia; order Carnivora; family Felidae; genus Herpailurus; species Herpailurus yagouaroundi. The sequence continues at coordinate 8,812,898 of NW_024412572.1, forward strand.
TATAATTAGTTCTTTTGAGCCTATATAGATCTATATATAGGCAGACACATAATTTTTCAATATATGATATCATTTTATGATATAATGTTTTATGTCCTTTTAAATTATTTATTTATTTATTTTTAGAGAGAGAGCTCACATAGCAGGGGAGGGACAGAGAGAGAGGGAGAGAGCGAATCCCAAGCAGGCTCTTGCACCAGGCACAGAGCCTGATGCGGCGTTCAAACTCATTAACCATGGGATCATGATCTTGAGCTGAAACCAAGAGCTGGATGATGCTCCACCGACTAAGCGACCCAGGAGTCCATTTTATGTCCTTTTAAAAGTAACATATAGGGGCGCCTGGGTGGCGCAGTCGGTTAAGCATCCGACTTCAGCCAGGTTACAGTCTTGCGGTCTGGGAGTTGGAGCCCCGCGTCAGGCTCTGGGCTGATGGCTCAGAGCCTGGAGCCTGTTTCTGATTCTGTGTCTCCCTCTCTCTCTGCCCCTCCCCCGTTGATGCTCTGTCTCTCTCTGTCCCGAAAAAAAATTTAAAAAAAAGTGACATATAATATAGTTGTGGTATTGTAATAGCATTGTATGGTGACAGGTGATACCTATACTTGTGAGCATAGCATAACTATAGAGTTGTTGAATCACTATGTTGTACACCTGAGGTGTGTCAATTACGCTTCAGTTTAAAAATAAGTAAATAAAGGTAATATACAAATTTTTTTCATATTCAGATTTGTAATACTGTCATAATCAGATATGGCTATGCCATCATTTATAATCATTCCCCTGTTGTTGGGCATCTAGGATTTTCCCAGTCTTAAACTAATAGTGCTAAGATGACATCTTTGTTTATATGTATGTACATGGGTTTTCCTTATGATAAAATTGATAGTGGAATTTTTGTGCTCAAAGTTATGTACCAGTTTTTTGTGTGTGTGTGTGTGTGTGTGTTTTTTAGTGATATTTTCGATTGTCAGTTGTTACAGCTAATACTCTGATAACTTGCTTCATTTCTTCTGCATGTCAAATAAATGATGACCCATAATTGTGGTTGTAGTTCTGGTGTTCTATTATGAGTAGCTATGATTGGGAAAGTGTATTTTCTATTTACTCAAATAGAAGCTTCCCCAAATAAGCTAATAGGCATTTGTCACCACTGAGTCTTAATAATGTGATTAAGTCCAATTAATAAAGTCATTCTATTATTTCTTTTGACTACTCTTCATTTTTTGTTTCTAGCTTTTCTTTCCATTTTAATTTTCTACCCCACCCCTCACACTTATTCTTCAGCTACTTGTGTGTGTGTGTGTGTGTGTGTGTGTGTGTGTGCGCGCGCGCGCCTGAAGCAGCCTTGGGTTTGGCTTGGTTCCCATTCATAGTACTGAAGAAGCCTTTGGCTCCCAGTTCAAAATCCTGTGGCATTCACAGGTGGAGGGATATGAGGGCTATTTCCATTCTGTCCGACCTTCAGCACAAGTAATTGTTGGAAGGATACTGTTGTGGGACCAGGGAAAAGGTGGGAAAATCCTTTTCTTTGGAGGCTCTGCTAAAGGTAAATTAGGACTTCTGAGGTTGGGAAAATTGTGTCTAGGAGTCCCTCAGTATGTCTATAAAAGCTTTTTGAAGTAAATGATGAAGATTAAATGTGATTTGAGTCTCCATTAGTGGTATGTTGTGTCTTTATGAGGAGATGGTGGGCTTCTTTGGTGCACGTCTATTTATGTGTGCATTTACATTCTCTTTTGAGGAAGATGTTCTCCTTTTGCAGATAGGCTCCATTCTGACTTGTGGTTACCATTGTTACAATTTTCTTCAGGAAATGCCTGACACCCCCTTCAAAACTGCTCTGAGGCAGAGATTGTCTGGCCTCAACCTCCATACCCTCTCTTGGAGCAACAAACTTTCTTTGACCTTGTGGGAAATATACTTTTTGCAGAGCCTTAGAACTTTTGCAGCCTTTGCAGTTAGTTTTGAGGCTGGCTTTAGATGAGGGATATCTGTGATTATTGTGGAACCTCCTATAAAGGAATTATAATCAGAAAATTATTCTTGTGAGAATAAAGAATAAAAATATTCTTGTGACCTTGGGAGCTAGAGTGTGAAGGAAAACAGGGATAAGTTGTATACTCATAGTGGCAGAGGATAGGAGTTACTCCTATGCAAGATTTTTTTGTTTCCAGGCAAATACTCTTTATAATCTAGCACCGCACTTTGGAGAGGCCATGGGTCTATTTTTGTTTGTATTTTGCTTATAACTGTTCTTAACATATGGTCTTAATGTGTTGGCCTATGTTGGCTGTTGGCTGTGATTGCCCCATTTGGTCAAGCTTGCTATGCTTGCTTAGCTTGCTTACTCCTTTAGCATTTTTCAGATCCGCAGATCTGAGCAACAGGAAAAACAAAATGTTTGATGTCAGAGGATTTTCATCTGGCATTTAGCCTGACATTTTGGATATCCAAACAATTCTGTAAGCTAGATATATGGTTTAAATCTAGTCCAGATGTCATGTGAATTTGGAAGACAGATTCTAGAATCACTGTAGATCTCTAGAAAGACAGAGGTTCTGACAGAATTGTGAAGTGTATTGCAAGTACTTTGTGAATTACCTTAGTTGGCAAATGACACACCTGAAAAATTAATTTGAGTAGATAGAAGGTTATTCTTGGACTATTTTCACATGCTTTCTAGGGAGAAAAATTGTTGGAGTGGATTATAGCTAGTATGGGCCAGAGACTGTATGTAATTTACCTTCAGCCTTTCTTTTTTTAAAAAACTTTTTTTTGATGTTTATTTTATTGTTGAGAGAGAGAGAGAGAGAGAGAGAGAGAGAGAGAGAGAGAGAGAATCCAAAGCAGGTTCCAGGCTCTGAGCTGTCAGCACACAGCCCGACGGAGGGCTTGAGCCCACAAACTGTGAGATCATGACCTGAGTCAAAGTCAGACACTGAGCAAACTGAGCTGACTGAGCCACTCAGGCGCCCTTTACCTTTAGCCTTTCTTAATTAACATACCTATTGTGGAGTGCTTACATGTTTAAGGCATCTATTTCTAACCAAGAATTAATTCCTGAGGTGTGGTTTATAAAGTAAGAGCTGCTTGTTCACAATGTTAAAATATTTTTTTTATTAAATTGTCTCTTATTTGGAGAGTAAAAATGTGTGTAAGGCAGTGACTTAATTCACCTAGAAGCCATTTGTGTTGGTGCCTACAGTGCTTCAGTATTTGAATAAATGAGAATTATTTTCTTCTTACTGTGGAATCTTATTCCACAAATACAGATGTGTATTTGGCTTTTAGTCTTTGACTTTAATATTATATTAGTATTATTTTCTTACCTTCTTTATTCAACATTCTACCTTGCCATTTTGGCCCAGTTTTTTCATTCAATATGCTACTAAGGTAGAACATTAGGTGAACTGCTTTCTGCTATATATTTCAAATAAAGACTGTTTGTTTTTTAATTAATATTCTTGAGAGAGAGGGAGTGCATGCATGAGCCTGGGAGGGGCAGAGAGGGGGGGGAGAGAGAATCCCAAGCAGGCTCTGCACTATCAGTGCAGAGCTTGATGCGGGGCTCAAACTCAGGAATCAGGAGATCATGACCTGAGCCAGAATCAGGAGTACGATGCTTAACTTACTGAGCCACGCAGGTGCCCCTCAAATAAAGACTTTTATAACTTAACAGAATAATTCAGATGTAAATTGGTTCATGACTGGCATTTTGGATGTAATTCATTCATTTAGAGCACTGGCAGTATGACATGGCCCATAGTTTCCTTCATATTTTATATGTTCCTCCAGAGAAATGCTGATAGACAAACAACATTCTCTAGATGACTCCAGGGTAGTAATTAACAGTTCCTAGTTTTACAAAATCCTCGGTTTCTCTGGTTACTTCACAGTGTTTTGAAACTCAAGGCACTCAAGATAAAATTTTAATTCACCCTAAGATGTAAGTCCATATAAAAAGATGTAAGGTACAGGGCTGCCTGGGTGGCCCAGTCGGTTAAGCATCTGACACTTGGTTTCAGCTCAGGTCAAGATCTTGCAGTTTATGGGTTCAAGCCCCACATTGCACTCTATGCTGACAGTGCAGAGCCTGCTTGGGTTCCTCCCTCTGCCCCTTTCCTGCTCGTGGTCTGCCTCTTCTGTCTCTCTCTCTCTCAAAATAAAGAAATAAACTGTTAAAAAAAGATGGAAGGTACAAAGCTAAAGTATTGTACAATATCTGAAATCTGAAATCACTCCTTTCACTGTGAACTAAAGAGAAGGGAAAGTGAATTGTTTGTACTTACAGAAGAGTCAGATTGTCTTGTCTTCTCTTTAAAATGTGCTGGTATAAAAATAAAAATAAATTAAAAATGTGCTAGTATTTAATAGTATTATCATTTAGTACCATGTGTGAAATATCCGGGCCTGCAGTTGAAATGAGATAGAGCTCTGGGAATGCAAGCTGGTGTAGGCACTCTGGAAAACAGTATGGAGGTTCCTCAAAAAACTAAAAATAGAACTACCCTACAACCCAGCAATTGCACTACTAGGCATTTATCTACGGGATACAAGTGTGCTGTTTCAAAGGGACACATGCACCCCCATGTTTATAGCAGCACTATCAACAATAGCCAAAGTATGGAAAGAGCCCAAATGCCTATCGATGGATGAATGGATAAAGATGTGGTATATGTATTCAATGGAGTATTACTCGGCAATCAAAAAGAATGAAATGTTGCCATTTGCAACTATGTGAATGGAACTGGAGGGTATTATGCTAAGTGAAATTAGAGAAAGACAAAAATCATGTGACTTCATTCATATGAGGATTTTAAGAGACAAAACAGATGAACATAAGGGAAGGGAAACGAAAATAATATAAAAATAGGGAGGGGGACAAAACAGAAGAGACTCATAAATATGGAGAACAAACTGAGGGCTGCTGGAGGGGTCGTGGGAGGGGGGATCGGCTAAATGGGTAAGGGGCACTAAGGAATCTACTCCTGAAATCATTGTTGCACTATATGCTAACTAATTTGGATGTAAATTCTAAAAAAGAAATGAGATAGAGGCCAAAAGCATATGAACTCTTGGAAACAATGTTGACATATCTAAATATAGTAAAGTCTGAAAATCCAGTATTTCATATTCTGGAAAATCCTGGTGGTATGGCATCTATGTGCTAAACCATTAGGCATACAGAGATTTTTATTATAATTTGTGGATTGGTAGAGTGCATTTATTAGAACTATTTGGCTTGCTGGTGATAACAAAAATGTGGCAAATCTTTTTTTTTAATAAGTAAGCTCTATAAGCAGTGTGGGCTTGAACCCTGAGATCAGGAGTTACATGCTCTGCTGACTGAGCCAACCAGGTGCCCCAAATTGTGGTACATCTTAACTGAATGGAAGAGTATATCTTACATTCTTGATATATTTGCCATTTTATGTAATGCAGTTTGGAAGTCAAATGCTATATTTAGTTGTGATTATCTCAACATATTTTGACTTTTTATTTTGTATATAGTTTATGAAGGCCCCGAATAGCAAAGGTGTAGTAATGGTGGTATGGATTAATTTTAGTCATACCATCAGAAAATAGCACTAGTAAAGTGACTTGAACAAGATGAAAACAGAAATGTGACCATTCAGAATTTCATTATAGGTTATCTACATTGCCTATAATAATTTTCATATGTAAAGTTAAAGTTTATTTATTTTAAATTTTTTTAATGTTTATTTTTTTAAATTTTTTTTAACGTTTATTTATTTTTGAGACAGAGAGAGACAGAGCATGAACAGGGGAGGGGCAGAGAGAGAAGGAGACACAGAATCGGAAGTAGGCTCCAGGCTCTGAGCCATCAGCCCAGAGCCCGACGCAGGGCTCGAACTCACGGACCGTGAGATCGTGACCTGAGTCGAAGTCGGACGCTTAACCAACTGAGCCACCCAGGCGCCCCAATGTTTATTTATTTATGAGAGAGAGAACGTGAACAGAGGAAGGGTAGAGAGAGAGGGGGACACAGAATTCAAAGCAGGCTTCAGGCTCTGAGCGGTCAGCACAGAGCCCGACGCGGTGCTCAAATTCACAAACTGGGAGATCATGACCTGAGCCAAAGTCAGACGCTTAACCAACTGAGCCACCCAGACACCCCGTAAGTTAAAGTTTATTTAAATAGGAGAGGAAACTTACACTTCAAATTTGTTATACTCTTTCAATGTTTGCAGTCCCCATTAGTATGCAGCACTAATACATTAATTCTATCAATAAATTCTCTTTTACAAATAATTTTTGTGGAATTGAAGAATTATACTTTTCTTTGTATTTGTGGATTTTATTGGGGCTTTTTAAGTTTTAATTCTAGTAAGTTACTACACAGTGTTATATCCGTTTTAGGTATACAATATAGTGATTCAACAATTCTATACATCATCCAGGGCTCATCACAAGAGTGCACTGCTTTTTTTTTTTTTTCAACGTTTATTTATTTTTGGGACAGAGACAGACAGAGCATGAACGGGGGAGGGGCAGAGAGAGAGGGAGACACAGAATCGGAAACAGGCTCCAGGCTCTGAGCCATCAGCCCAGAGCCTGACGCGGGGCTCGAACTCCCGGACCGCGAGATCGTGACCTGGCTGAAGTCGGACGCTTAACCGACTGCGCCACCCAGGCGCCCCAAGAGTGCACTGCTTAATCCCCATCACCTATTTAACCCATCCAGCCCCCCTCTGGTAACCATCAGTTCGTTCTCCATAAGTCTTTTTCTTTTTTTTCTTTTCTTTTCTTTTCTTTTCTTTTCTTTTCTTTTCTTTTCTTTTCTCTTTTCTTTTCTCTTTTCTTTCCTTCCTTCCTTCCTTCCTTCCTTCCTTCCTTCCTTCCTTCCTTTCTTTCTTGTAATGTGTATCATTTATTTCTGAGAGAGAGAGGCAGAGCATGAGATGGGGAGGGGCAATGAGAGAGGGAGACAACAGAATCCAAAGCAGGCTCCAGGCTCTGAACTGTCAGCACAGAGTCCGACACGGGGCTCAAACTCACAAACCGGGAGATCAAGACCTGAGCTGAAGTCGGCCGCTTAACCAACTGAGCCATCCAGGTGCCCCAAGAGTCTGTTTCTTGATTTGTCTCTCTCTCTCTTGTTTTCCCCCTTTGCTCATTTGTTTAGTTTTTTAAATTCCACATGAGTGAAATCATATGGTATTTGTCTTTCTCAGATGAATGGGGTAAAGAAGATAGCGTGTGTGTGCACACACACACCCACCACCCACCCACCCACACCAGAAAATTACTCAGCCATGAAAAAAATGAAATCTTGCCATGCAGCAGCGTGGACAGAACTAGAGAGCATAATGCTAAGCGAATCAGTGGACAGACACTTGGTCTTGGTATATGGATCTTAGTGGGTATTTCTTCGTATAAGATGATTTAGTCAATGATTGAGGTACTCAATAAAGAGTACCTGAGTTCTATTGTTCTGTGATAGTTCATTTAAATTACTATACCTTTTATAGTCAAAATGTGCACCATATGTGGGATATTGAGGAGATATCTTAAGGTAATGTAGAATAGTCTCCAACAGTCTGGAAAATCTGATGCTGGGCTGTGGGAGATTAGTAATTATTCTGACTTCTTCTTTTGGCCTGCCTTATTTGTGGGAAGTAAATAACCTGATAGCATATCTTTTGAGATGGAGGGTTGTATTTCTAAGTGAGTCAGAATTTGGAGTTTGAAAATGTTGGCCTTAGCAATTTCAGTTTATCTAATTATTCTTTGCTTTATTCTGCAAATAATTTGAAGCTTTTTATCATTCAAACAATTAATTCATCATCCATCATTCCATGCCATCTGTAGCATTCACTGGAGATTCAAGTCCTCACCACTTCTCGAGGTCCAGGTTTTCCAATATATTGATGATTTCTGGGAAGAAATTGTTTTTAGGATTGCTTTTCTTATTTCCAGACTCTTTGCATTCTGTGTTGGAGAGGTTGAAGTGGTGGAATTATGAAGCCAGTAGTTAGCACTAAGGGAGTTGGATGGCATATTTACTGAAATACCTTTGAATGTGGCTCTCTTAATCATAGTTAATTTCAAATGAAAATACTTGAACCTAGGTAGCTAAGTGTTTGTGTAGAGTCAAAGTAAGCTAGAGACACAAAGAAAGGGGTAGTGATTTTTTTAATGCTTAGTTACGCTTCAGAATGATGACTAATACTGAATTTAGATTTTTAAAAAAATTTTATGAGTCAGGAAGGTGTTAATATGTGTCCTTTTTATTGTTTTCTTTTCCTAGATATTTATTGTCTCTTAACCATTTTTTGTGTTTGTTTCTTTGGCTTTATTTTTATTTATTTAAAAAGGTTTTTTTTAATGTTTTTTTTTTGAGAGAGAGAGAGAGAGCGCGCGCGCGCGCGGGGGAGGGGCAGAGAGCAAGGGAGACACAGAATCCAAAGCAGGCTCCAGGCTGTCAGCACAGAGCCCAGTGTGGGGCTCAAACCCACGGACCGGACCGTGAGATCATGACCTGAGCTGAAGTCGGCTGCTTAACTGACTGAGCCACCCAAGTACCCATATATATATATATATATATATATATATATATATATATATTTTATTTTTTTTTTTTTTTTTTTATTTTTTTTTAATTTTGAAAAAGCTCAACCTGCCAACAACTAAGTAGATTGAATGCACTGGGACTTATCCAATTATTCCTCCACAGTTTGGACCCTTAGATTGTTTTAGTGCCTTAAAAAAAAAATAAAGTACCGGTGGATATCACATGTATGTGCACATTTATAATTATTTCCATATGATAAATTGCTAAAAGTATGAAAGGTATGAATCTTTTTAAGGTTTTTTTAAAAAATATTTTTGATGTTTTTATTTATTTTTGAGACAGAAAACACAGGCTGGGGAGGGTGAGAGAGAGAGGGCGATTGGAACCTAAGTCGGTTCCTGGGCTGACAGCAGAGAGCCCAATGCGGGGCTCAGACCCAGGAAACCACGAGATCATGACCTGAACTGAAGTCAGATGCTCAGCTGACTGAGCCACCCAGGTGCCCCTAAAGTTTTAAGTACCTATGTCATATTGACATTGTTGTCAGATATGTTCTCTCACGACAGAGTAACATTCTTTAAGAATTTTAAAATCATTTTATCACAGAGCTAGCAGTTTGGTGTTTTCCTCTTGCTAATTATCGAAGAATAGACAATTTTTGATGGGCTTTATTAAATACATTCAGGTATGTGTTGCATGTGTTGTACGTACTAAAACCTGTATTCAGGTTTTAGTAGAAATAGCACTTACATAATTTTAATATAAGCCTAGCAACAGTCATTGACTGGCATTATGGATTCTTTGAGGGTCACATCTTTTTTTCCCCCCCAATAACGTTTATTCAGTTTAGAGAGACAGAGACAGAGTGTGAGCAGGGGAGGGGCAGAGAGCCTCAGAGAGACAGAATCTGAAGCAGGCTCCAGGCTCTCAGCTATCAGCCCAGAGCCGGACACAGGGCTCAAACTCCATGAACTGTGAGATCATGACGTGAGCCAACATCAGCCGCTTAACTTACTGATCCACCCAGGCACCCCACGTCTTTTTTTTTGTTTTGTTTTTAAAGATTTTTCTTAAAGTACACCCGATGTGGGACTTGAACTCACAGCCCTGAAATCAAGAGTCGCATCCTCTACTGACTGAGCCAGCCAGGTGCCCCAAGGGTCACCTCTTGATCATTCAGTTTTACTTTATAAAATGGGAAATTTTCTGTACTTTACTTGCTTCTTAGGCAGTAATTACTTTTATTTTTATAGAAGGAAAAGTTTTATAGTGGGTTAACAAGTTGTAGTTTGTGAAAGTAATATTATTGGTGAATTTGCTGACCAAGTTTTGCAAAAAGTACGGGGAAAAAATGTTAGGATGCAGAATGTTATTGCTACAGTCTCTGCTTAGGGTGAATGGTAAAATTGTGTCTCTCTGGAATTTCCAAGGAAGCAGAGCTTTCTTGGGGGTAGCTGAGGTATCTATATATTGTGGAATTTACTACTGTTTATCACTTTCTGGCCTAAGTTTTTAATTTATGAATTTTTAGAAGAAATCTTGATAGAAAGTATTGTAGTTCCCACTCTTTAAAAACAAAAATCAAATTTATTGAAGTATAATATACTTACATTACACAAATTTCAAGTATACAGTTGAGTTTCAAAAACTATATACACCTATATAACCACCACCCCAAACAAAATACAGATCATTTTCATTCCCTTAGAGTCATTCATGCCTCTTTGAGTCATATTGACCCCCCATACATACACATGCACACACACATGCACACCCTGCCCTATGCAGTCACTGATCTGATTTCTGTCACTACAGATTAGATTTGTTTCTTAGAAAATAAATAGAATCATACAGTATGTGTTCTTTTACGTCCTTCCCATCCTAATACAGTGTATGGGATATACTTTTATCTAGTCCCAGTAACTGCGTTCTAATGCCTGCACTGCATTGATTTACTTTATTTCTGTTGACCTGTGTATGTCGTCGCCCACTTCGGTAGCTCCACACTTAGGTTTGGGTGTTAGGGTTCTGTGCTAGCTTTTTAGAAGATTGTTTCTGGCTCTTCACTTCATCAGACAACTGACTACTAGATACCACTATGTTTCTTGCCATTTTTTCTGCATTTTTATCTTTCATAGGCCAGGTCTATTAAACTTTCAAACTTTCCACTATGGTGATACATGATAAATGCACATAATCTATACTTATATTTGTTTAGCAAAATGGTGAACATGGGTTCCTGATAAGCATTGCAAATGTGAGTCTGCAGGAGTAACTTACCTTTCTGCACCCTTATCCCTGCCTTTCTTTCCACATGTCCTTTGGCCATCATTCCATGTGTCACTCTTATTTTGTCTCCTAATTCTCTAAGTTGTTATATCAGCCAATTTATCTTCCATCAGCTTTTGTAATTCATCACACTCAATTATCTCTAACCCTCTCCCCTTCTACCCCCAAACACACACCCCAGTGCTCCTGTCTCTCACGCTGTGATTGATTTCCTCTCCTGCCAGCTTTCTCTCTAGTCTAGGCTGCCCTGTCAGATTTTAATACTGGGGAAAGAAGTGTTCCACCCTAAGACTAAATTGTACTTTGTGCAGCCTGACTTGTTTCTCAACATCCAGCCAAGGCTTCTTTGAAAACATCCAGTGGGGGGGAGAAGAACAAGCTTGCATCATTCCTGTGGGTTGTGGCTGCAGTGTCTTTGGCTGGTTTTAAAAAACAGCTACCTGCTTGGCTCTCAGATGATCCTATAAACAATTACTTTGTCTGTATAAGTTGCAGTAATTAATACACCATTACTACCCATTATTATTACTTAGCAGAATTATGATAACACACATCATTAAATATATGCCAGATTGCCTCTGTTAGTTTATTTGACTAATACAGTGATCTTTGTAAATGCTTTGTTTTCATCGTTTGTTCCTTATGTTGCATGGTTAAGTGCTTACAACTAATTTAAAGAGAACCCTGGTGGACATGACAGTATTGATCTTTGAATATTGATCATAACCCTGATCATTTATACACGTGTTGCTAGCTTTCTGAATGCCGTACCTATTTTTGCTGAAGTTAGGGTAAAAGAAACAGAAATTTGAGTGACTTTAATGTCAGGCTCTTAATATACCTTCTTCCATTTAGCTTTTATAATAACTCTGATGTAGATAGCATTGTTTGTTTTTATTTAAAAAAATTTTTTTTAATGTTTATTTTTGAGACAGAGAGAGACAGAGCATGAACGGGGGAGGGGCAGAGAGAGAGGGAGACACAGAATTGGAAGCAGGCTCCAGGCTCTGAGCCATCAGCCTAGAGCCCGACGCGGGGCTCGAACTCATGGACCACGAGATCGTGTCCTGAGCTGAAGTCGGACGCTTAACCGACTGAGCCACCCAGGCGCCCCAAATAGCATTGTTATTGAACTGTTCTCCTCTTGTCTCGAGAATGTTGGGTTTTTGAACTATGTTACTTTATTTTATTATTTTTTTTAAGTAATTTTGAGAGAGGGAGACACAGAAACTGAAGCATGCTCTGGGCTCTGAGGTGTCAGCACAGAGCATGACACGGGGCTCGAACTCACAAGTCGCGAGATCATGACCCGAATTGAACTTGGATGCTTTACTGAGTAAGCCACCAGGCGCCCCAGTTTTTTGAAGTGTTTTAAATGAAGACTGTAATACCTACCTTGCAAGGTTGTTGGGAAGATTACAAATAGTATATATGTAAAGCATCAAGCATAGTGCCTGACACTGAAACTTACACAGACATGTTTCCTGTTCTCCGGTAAATTTATGGTCTAGAACATTTTCTAAAACATACTAGCACTTGCTAGAATTTATTTGTCTTCAAAGGTAGTTCATTTCATCTTGAACCACAGCATAAAATTATTTGTATAAAGGTCTTGAATAACTACCATCAGTACTTTGCTTTTATATACTACTGTTCAACTTGAATTCAATATAATTAAAATATAAGCATTAAAAAACCACATATCCATTTGAATGGTATCAGTGGAGCATTACTTTAAAATGAAAAACAACCACAGCCACAACCACAACCCATTTCCTGATATTTTTTCAAAGACTGCCCTCCACCTTGCTCGTAACAGTTCATTGAGATATTCATACCCCATACAATTCAGTGGTTTTTGTATATTCACAGAGCCAACCTTTAATCACCACAATCAATTTTAGAACATTTTTCATCACCCCTTAAAAAAAAAACCAGACTCTTGGTAGTCACTCTCCTCTCCTCCCCACCCCGCTATCTGGAAACCACCAGTCTATCTTCTGTCTCTGGATTTTTGCTTGTTCTGGGCATTTCCTGTAAGTGGAATCATTCAAAATACAGTCTTCTGACTTCTTTCACTTAACATGTTTTTAAGGTTTATCCATGTTGTACAGGAATTAGTACTTATTCCTTGATTGCAAAGTAGTATTCTCTTGTATGGATTTGCCACATTTTGTTTATCCATTCATCAACTGATGAACATTTGTGTTTCCACTTTTGGCTGTTATGCATATGCTGCTATGAACATTCATATATAAGTTTTTGTGTGAACAAAGGTTTTCATTTCTTTTGAAGAACTGCCAGACTGTTCCACAGTGACTGCACATTTAATATTCCCACCAGTAGTGTATGAGGGTTCCAGTCCATATCCTTACCAACACGTTTTTATCTTTATTATAACTTTCATAGACTTTCACATATTGACCTTGATGACAGATGCTTTAATGATACTTGTACATGTAACATACTCTGCATCGTGTTTTCCTGGGCTTCTGATCGCCAAAGTGCTGCACTGACTTTAGGGTGGAACACTTCTGTCATTGGCAAACTGGAGGAGTAAATTCTTTGACTTAATATGAATGATACCACTTACTGGTTAAGATGTGTGCGAAGGCCTAGTATTGCTGTATCTTAAAAATCTTCAGAGATATTTTTCATAAGTAGTTTATTTCAATAATAGATTTTAATGGGAATGCTGTTCTTCAGTTTGAGCAAAGTTTATGTGGAACTGATTAGAGTATTTTATTTTATTTTATTTTAATTTTTTTTTCAACGTTTATTTATTTTTGGGACAGAGAGAGACAGAGCATGAACGGGCGAGGGGCAGAGAGAGAGGGAGACACAGAATCGGAAACAGGCTCCAGGCTCTGAGCCATCAGCCCAGAGCCCGACACAGGGCTCCAACTCACGGACCGCGAGATCGTGACCTGGCTGAAGTCGGACGCTTAACCGACTGCGCCACCCAGGCGCCCCTGATTAGAGTATTTTAAACTTTGTTGGTAACATATCGATTCAAATCATGTGGTGATCTGGTCAAAGAAGTTAAAATTAACTATTGTTAAGCATTAATTAGATATTTCCCCCTTGTGACTCCATTGGTGTTTTGTTTTTTGTTGTTGTTGTTTTAAGCTTGTTTGTTTACTTAAGTAATCTCTGCACCCAACATGGTACTCAAACTCAGGGCCCTGAGATCAAGAGTTGTAAACTCTTCCTATTGAGCCAGCCAGGCGCCCTGCATTGTTAATATCCAAACACTATTAAATGCATTCTGAAGGGGGTGGTATTCCCCAAAGGGGTTAAAAACTGTTTTGGCGGGGTATGGAGTGAAAAAAATCCTTAGTTATTACAGTGATTTGTGACCCTTAAAAGGACCACAGTACGTAAACTGATACATAGTGTATCTATAAGACTAAAATTTTATGGTTTGGGGATGATTAGGAAAATAATACCTAAAAAAGTTTCTTAAGGGGGTGGTAATGAAAAACAGGTTGAGAAACACTTCTCTGCTGCATAAAACAGAGATGCTAGAATATGCAATCATTAGAGATCATTTAACCAGATTACTTCCTAGAATAAAATGAGCGCCTCATATGTGCTAAGCACTCTATTATCCAGGAGGGTAAAAAATGAAAAGACCCTTTGCTTCTTTTGGGGGAAGTCTTATATATTAGTTAACATGGGATGATTATTGCTTTAGTTTAAGGAGGTATACTCAAGGTGAGAAGGCCATATAAGTTAGATTGAGGGAGACAGGGAAGAAGGGTCCAGAATAAGTATGGTGTGTAAGCTCTGAGTCTTGACTTCTAGGCCTCTGTAGTAGAATTTATTTTTCAAACTTTTAGAACCACTGGATTATTGTTTAAAATGCAGCTTCTGGGGCGCCTGGGTGGCGCAGTCGGTTAAGTGTCCGACTTCAGCCAGGTCACGATCTTGTGGTCCGTGAGTTCGAGCCCCGCATCAGGCTCTGGCCTGATGGCTCAGAGCCTGGAGCCTGTTTCCGATTCTGTGTCTCCCTCTCTCTCTGCCCCTCCCCCGTTCATGCTCTGTCTCTCTCTGTCCCAAAAATAAATAAATGTTGAAAAAAAAAATTTTTAAATGCAGCTTCTGGGGGGCACCTGGGTGGCTCAATCTGTTAAGCGTCCGACTTCAACTCAGGTCATGATGTTGTGATTTGTGAGTTCAAGCCACAGGTCAGGCTCAGAGCCTGTAGCCTGCAGCCTGCCTCAGATTCTGTGTCTCCCCCTCCCCTGCTCATGCTCTGTTTATCTCTCTCAAAAATAAATAAACAGTAAAAAAAAATTAAAATGCAGCTTTCGAAGTCCCACCTCATGTAATATGATTTGGGATTGGGTCCTAGAGATTGTGATATGGGTAGCCTTAGGACCTTTTTTTTTTTTTTTTTTTAATTTTGTTATTATTATTTTTTTTTTCTAAGGGTTGGGACCTGTCTTAAATGGTGGCAGTAGAAATTTTTCAGGGACAAACACTGGTCTAATTTTGTTTTATGGGAACTTCACCTATTAGGCTGTCACCTTTCATCGCTTTTCCAGCAGCTTAGAAATAAATGCCCCCCAACCCTGTATTAGGACTTTTTATTCCTGGCTAAGCTGTCACTGTTTCTTGATTATGTTTTGTTTGTATATATTTTCTTTAGCAGTATCTTTTGTAGCCATTTAGGGTGATGGAATCCTTTACTTACTCGTGTTCAGAATAAAGACAGTGTTAGTCCTCTTTTCTTAACTAGTTGAAGAATATGTGTTAAATTCTAGATGCTGCAGGTGAAAGGATAGTGTCCAATCGAGGGTGACTTGAAGAGGAGAGGAGATGAGCATTATCTGGAACTGATGGAAAAAAGGAACCATGAATATTTAACCTGGGAAAGTACGCATACAGGGCCTAAACCTCTGCTCACTGAAGTTGTAGACCTGGACATCAAATTCAGATACCTGCAGGGCTAGACAGGTAGTTCAGCGAGGAGGGTGGGCCTGATGTACAGTCGATAAACTGGAGGGTGCGTGTCCATCTTCAAAGGGGGCAGCCCCACTCATTAGCTTCAGCTGAGTCTTGTCACGAAGGACCATGAGTCGGAATCAGATCCCCTTTTTCAAGAGAAGTGAGATATCCAGACTTTTATGTAAACTCTCCCAGATTTTTTTAACATTACACGACCAAATAAATAAAAACAAAACTACAGACCAAAACATTTCTCCATGCTATAGTTTGCATGCTTATATATCAGATGATTTTTGACCCATGAGTCTTTTCAAATTCTGTGATTAAGGTAGATAGCCCAAAATAGGGATTTACGTATTTGTAAGACCCAGACCTTGGCAGCAAGATTGTAAAGCAAAGTAGAGTTTGGAGAGGGTTGTGTAACATCAAGAGCATACTTCTATGAATTGTTGGTTGAAATTAGGTCATCTCAAAGTGAGATTTATGGTGCACTGTCTCTTCATCTCTCTTCTCTAAATTTAGAGGACCCCAATTAGAGTTATGTATCCTGACGGAGGCAGGTTTTTGGGGAATTAGCAAGTGAGATTGGTCACAGAACATCCATTTCTGTTTAATCCAATGAAAATTCTGGACAGGCCATATGTACATTTAGCATAGAATAGACCCACTGAATCTCCTTGTACTCCCTAAGAAAAATTAATAGGAGTGGGACTTAACTCACGTAAACGATTATTTTCTCATGGTTGTCCTATCCCCTTAGACTATCCAGCGTCTCTCTGGCCATTAATTAGTATGTCAAGCTGTTCTGAAATACACTGTAATTCTGTTTGGGGCCATAGAATATGAATTCTCTACAAGTATTGGTCATCAGGAAAGTTGAATTCCCCAACTTCCTCACTTCGTTGGATCACAATTTGCTGTTAATTTTAATTATGCTTAATTACAGTCAGCTGAATTTGGTCTTTAGGTAACATTTTATGTACAAAAATGTACAGTATTTTGGTTATAGTAACATCACCTATGTTTAGTTTATCACATAAAAAGTTGGAGTGGCTTAAGACTTGAGTCAATTAAGAATTCTTTACATGCTGCTTATTTGTTCCTACCTTTGACATGTGTTTTAGTAAACTTGCTTAGTGGTCTTTCATCAAATGTGTAAGCTATGTCCCTTTTGAATAATTAATGTCCCTTTTGAATTAATTAATTACTCTTTGGGTAACTGATTTTGAAAAACCTATATGTGTATTGCTACTGATTCCGACAACCCTTTTCTCAAATTGAGATGCCTTCTATGCCTACTCATTGTTGACTGAGTTTGTCACCACTGAGTTTTTCCCAAACAGGGAAGGCCTATGGGACCAATATCAGTCCTCGGTCAGGAAGAGGTTGTATAAATAGTTGTGCACACACTCTAGAGTACGGGAAGGAGGAGAATTTAAGTGTCTGTCCCCAGATGTGAACTCCTCCTGTTTTTGTTTTAGGGTAATTAATGTTTCCTTAGATTGAGCTAAAGTTTGGGCTCTTGGGTTTCTGACTTTCAGTTCTGAATCAGCATCCTTTAGGCATAGGTTGGGGGTGGGGGAAATGGAGTTTGTATTTCATGTCATCCCAAAATGAATGAAGTAACATGAGAGCCATGCTTTTTTAAGCTTGGACTTGAGGCTAGAAAATTGGCTATATGAAGGTGAAAACTGTCACCCTAGAATCATAGGGACTTGGGAGGGATTAGACTGTAAGCAGTCTCTTGTTACGCTATTGTGACTCCGATTCTTAAAGATCATGTTGGGTTTTGTGGTGTTTGCTTCTAGGTTCTCTGGTTGAATATTTGTGTTATAAGGTGGTCTTGTTCCTGTCTGCCATTCTGCCTCCCTTGGCCTTCTAAATTAGATACATTCCCCCTTCTGCTCCCAGACGTCTCCATCTCTTCGTCCCCTGACACAGCAATCATTTATCAAGTTGTTTCACGCGTTGTCGGGAAGGGGGGCCCTGGGGACTCGAGTTTGTTTCGTCCCTTTGTTGGAGCTCCACAGGATCGTCCAGCTTAGTCTCCAGCCAACTGCTGAGAGTTGCTGGACTCCAGGAGCAAATGTTAAAGGGGCCCCCTTTCATCTACTTGCTGCTACTTCAATCTTTTATTTTAAATTCCAGCTTATTGCAACTGTAATCACACATACAGTTTCTAGACATGTATGTAATCCTGAGAGGGGTTTTTCCCCCCTTATTCCAGTCATTGAAGATATGGAAATAGATTTTTAGTCTGTCTTTTCTTTGTTGTTTCTTGTCCATTTTCTGTTCTCCCTTCATTACTACACTGCCTTTTTCCAAGTGGTAGATTATTATAGATAGATTTATTAAGTGGGAGTTTGTTTTTTTATTAAGTGGGAGTTTGTTTTTTTATAAGACACCTTCTTTTGGATATGCTGTAATTTATCAAGGTGTCCTTTTTTCCTGGTGACATTTCATTATCAATAGAAATATCTAAACAGTATAGGAATAAAAAGATTTTAAAGTTAGTGAAATTTTAGTGCAAGGTGAATGTTACTGTTTGTTACTAGGGGTTATGCAGGTTATCTAAAGTGTCTTAAAAAGTAAAAGGAAAAATATAATTAGACATGTATGAATGTTAACCAGTTACCATGAATTTGAAAGATGGATATTGCTTACTGTAACTTAATAGTTTAAAAGAACAGTGTTTCTTTGTGGGGTACTGGAAGTTAGACTGTAATAAGGCTTACGAGAATTTTTTTGGTGATTCTGGAACATTTCCTCCTAGTACTTTATTATAAAACTGCCAAATGAACAGAAAGGTTGAAAGGATTGTATGTTATATTTGGGGCTTAAATTTGTGTTTTTCTTTGCCAAGCTGAATAAAACATGCAGTAATCTCATAATGTATTATAAAGTTACTCTTGGAAGCAAAGTAATGAGAAAGAAAATAACCCAGATGATATGTGTTAAAAAGCCTGAATTCTGCAATGAGCCTATTTACTGTAGACAAGCTGAGCCTAGAACCTAAAGTTGTAGAGTATCACTAATCATCAAGTTTAGTGGGGAAAACTTGTGTTTTCCCTCCTCTTCAGGTATTTTATGTTGTAAATATAGCCATCATGATTAGATTTGTCAGCTGAAAAATAGTTTATAATGAAAACTAAATTGTCTTGAGTGCTGTGACTTTAACATCAAAGTGAGCCCGATGATTTCCCTTAGAGTATATTCTTATTATTGGAATATTTTTCAGCTGTGAAACTGTAGTGCATTATTTGTCATTGATTTTTCACAATAAAACTATAAAACTGCAATTGCTAATAAAAAGGATTTTTTCATATGTAATAGTACTATCCAAATATCAATAATATTCAGCTATATTTCAAGTTAAGAATATGAAAGCATGGCGACCTTATATTCTGAAAATTAATATGTATTGTTTACCAGATGCTGTTTTAAACAGAGTATAGCAATAAATAAAATACACAAAAATCCTCTTGGAGCTTATATTCTATGGAGGGAGACATATCAGGTACTTCATCTTCTTTTCTTCACATTCAGTGGTAAGGTTGGTGAGTTTTTTTTCTGTAAAGGGCCAGACCATTTTTTTTTTACAGTTACTTGACTTTGCTATAGAAATGATTGGGTAAGGCTGTGTTTCAGTAAAACTTTATTTATAATAACAAGGAGCAGACCATAGTTTGCCAACCTCAGTTCTAAGCTGTAGAAGGACAACTAGTAGATCATAAAATTTTTAAAAAGTGTATTTGTATAACAATAGATACCGTTAAGTCAGTGGACATAGATGAGGTTTAAGAAAAAAATTGGCAAAGCAGATGGCAAGGTGTCAAATACTGTTAATACACATACCTCCCAAGGGAACATGAGCAAAGGTTATGAAGAAACAGGTCTTAGAAGAACAAATCTAAATGGCCAACAGATATCTTAAAAGATGCTCATCTGATTGGCAAAACTTACAAGGATGGTAGGTAATATGTATCAAAGTAGGCTCCCCTTATCCTCATGTTCATCTTCAGTGGTTTCAGTTGCCCACAGTCAAATCAGATGTCTGGAAGCAAATGATCCTCCTCCTAACTTCAGAAGGTTGGGGTGTGGCTGGCCCAGTCCAAAGAGTCTGCAACTCTTGATCTTGGAGTCTTGATCTTGAGTTTGAGCCCTATGTTGGTTGTAGAGATTACTTAGATACATTAAATTTTTTTTTAAAAAAGGTTGGTAGTAGACTAATGCTGTGATACAGTGCCTACGTAGTTCACCTCCCTTCATGTCATCATGTTAGGCATTTTATCATCTCACATCATCGCAAGAAGAGTATGTACAGCATGGTAGGATATTTTGAGAGACATTGAGAGACCACATTCACGTAGCTTTGTTATAATGTTGTTATAACTTTTGTTATAATTTTTATTGTTATAATCTTTCCATTTTATTTTATTATTTTTTTAATGTTTATTCATTTTTTGAGAGAAAGACAGAGCGTGGGTGGGGGAAGGGCAGAGAGAGAGGGAGACGCAGAATCCAAAGCAGGCTCCAGGCTCTGAGCTGTCACCACAGAGCAGGACTCAGAGCTTGAACATGAGACCATGACCTGGCCAAAGTCAGATGCTCAACCGATTGAGCCACCCAGGTGCCCCTCCACTTGATTTTTTATTATTAATTGTTTATTATGCTTAATTTCTAAATTTTTAAAAATGTTTTATTTATTGAGAGAGAAATAGAGAATGAGCGCGGGAGGAACAGAGTGAGACAGGGACACAGAATCCAAAGCAGGCCCCAGGCTCCAAGCTGTAAGCACAGAACGCAACATGGGGCTCGAACGCACAAACCGTGAGATCATGACCTGAGCCAAAGTCGGACACTCAACTGACTGAGCCACCCAGGTGCCCCTACTGTGCTTAATTTCTAAATTAAACATTATTATAGGCATGTAGGAAAAAATATAGTATATACAGAGTTCGGTACTGTCTGCAGTTTCGGGCATCCCCTGGGGGTCTTAATGTATACCCCTCAGATAAGTGGGAAGTACTGTGTTGGAAGATTAAAGGGTACTCTTATACATTGCTAATGTAAAATGAAATTGATGCTGCCATTTTGAAAAATAATCTGACCTCTGTTAATAGTAAAACTACTTTCTTTGTCTCAGAAATGCAGCTCCTGGGATGGGTGTGTGTATGGTGGTATTTCATTGTGTTTTTATTTTTTTTTTCCTACTTTTTTTAGATTGTAGTAGAATACATACAACAAGTATATAGCTCATTGGTATTAAATACATTTGTAATATTTTACAGTCATCACTACCATATCCATCTCCAGAACTTTTTATCTTACTAAATTAAAACCTCATACCTATTAAACAGTAACTGTCCATTCCCCCTCAAACCCCCCTGCCCTGGCAACTACCATTCTACCTTTTTTTTTTTTTTTTTTAATGTTTCTTTATTATTTTGGAGAGAGAGACAGTGTGAGCAGGGGAGGGGCAGAGAGAGAAGGAGACATAGAATCTGAAGCAGGCTTCAGGCTAGAGCTGTCAACATAGAGCCCCGTGTAGGGCTCGAATTCAGGAATTGTGAGATCATGACCTGAGTTGGAGGCTCAACCGACTGAGCCATCCAGGAGCCCCACCATTCTACCTTCTAAGATTTTGACTACTCTAAGTACTTCATATAAGTGGCATCATACAGTCTTTGGCCTTTTGTGACTGGCTTATTTCATTTAGTGTAATCTCCTATTTCATCCATATTGTAGCATATGTCAGAATTTATTTCACTTTTAAGGCTAAATAATATTATGTTGTATGTATATATCACATTTTGCTTATCCATTCATCCATTGATGGCCACTCGTGTTGCTTCCATATATCAGCTTTTGTGAATAATGCTGCTGTGAACAGGAGTGTACAAATATCTCTTTGAGACCCTGCTTTCAGTTCTTTGGGGTTTATACCCAGAAGTGGAATTGCAGGATCATAGGGTGATTCTATTTTTCATTTTTTGATGACCCACCACATTGTATTTCTTTCTCAGTATCTCTTTGATAGTATATTCCCATCAGCAGTGTACTGGGTTCCAGTTTCTTCGCATCTTTACCAACATGTTCTTTTATTTTTTTCTTTTTTTTACAGTGGTCATTCTAGTGGGTGTGAGGTTATATCCCATCGTAGTTTGGATTTGCATTTCTCTAGTGATTAGTGATACTAGGCAGTTTTTCATGTGTTTATTGGTCATTTGTCTTTTTTTGAAGAAATGTGTTTTGAAGCCTTTTGCCCATTTATTTATTTTTAAAGATTTTATTTTTAATCTCTCCACCCAGTGTGGGGCTCAAACTCAGGACTCCAGGATCCAGAGTTGCATACTCTACCAACTGAGCTACCCAGGCACCCTTCTTTCACCCCCCCTTTAAAAAAAATTTTTTTAATGATTATTTATTTTTGAGACACAGAGACACAGCACAAGTGGGGGAGAGGGCAGAGAGAGAGAGAGAGAGAGAGATACAGAATCTGAAGCAGGCTCCAGGCTCCCTGCTAACAGCACAGAGGCCGACAGAGCATAGAACCCACAAACCACAAAATTATGACCTGAGCCAAAGTCAGACACTCAACCAGTTGAGCCACCCAGGTGCCCCTCTTTTGCCCAGTTTTAAAACAGGTTCTTGGGCTTTTGGTTGGTTGAGTTGTAGTTCTCTATATATTTTGAATTTTAATCCCTTATCAGATACGTGATTTACAGATGTTTTCTCACATTTGTGAGTTGCTTTTTACTCTGTTGATTAGTGTGTTTTGATGCATAAATTTTTTTAAAAATTTTTTTAAATGTTTATTTATTTTTGAAAGAGAGAGCGTGAGCAGGGGAGATGCAGAGAGGGAGACACAGAATCCAAAGCAGACTCCCGGCTCCAAGCTGTTCTCACAGAGCCTGACACGGGGCTCGAATCCACGAACTGCATGATCATGACCTAACCTGAAGCTGGACACTTAACCGACTGAGCCATCCAGGCACCCCTGATACATAAAAAATTTTAATTTTCATGAAGTTTATATTGTCAGTTTTTTCTTTTGTTGCCTGTACCTTTGGTGTCACATGCAAGAAAGCATCATGAAGATTTTTGTCCTATTTAACTTTTAGGAGTTTTATACTTTCAGGTTTTACATTTAGATCTTTGATCCATTTTCAGTTAATTTTTGTATATGGTGTGAAGTAAGGGTTCAAATTCATTGTTTTGCATGTGGATATTCAGTTTTCCCAGCACCATTGATTGAGAAGACTCCTTTTCCTAGTGAGTGGTTTTGGCACCCTTGTCAAAAATTATTTGACTGTATGTGCAAAGATTTATTTCTGGATTTTCTGTTCCAATCCATTGGTTTATAGTTTTTTGTTTTTTGTTTTTTTAAGTATAATGCACACATACCGTGTTATTAGATTCAGGTATACAATATAATAATTCAGTGATTCTGTTCATCTCTCAGGGCTCATCACAATAAGTGTAGTGTCAATCCCCTTTATTCTACCATCCTCCCACCCATCACTCCTTTGGCAACCACCAGTTCTTTGTATTTAAGAGTTTGGGGGTTTTTTTGGTTTGTCCCTTTTACTCATTTGTTTCTTAAATTCAACATATGAGTGAAATTGTATATTTGCCTGACTTAGCATTATAACCTCTGGGTTCCATTCTTTTTTATGGTTGAGCAACATTTGATGTGTATATATACTACATCTTCTTTAAACATTCATCTGTGGACGGGCTCTTAGGTTACTTCCATATCTTGGCTATTATAAGTAATGCTTCAGTAAACATAAGGGTGCATATATCTTCTCAAAGTACTGTTTTAATTTTCTTTGGGTAGATACCCGGTAGTGGAATTGCTGGATCATATGAGTAATACTATTTTTAAGTTTTTGAGGAACCTCCGTACTGTTGTCCACAGTGGCTGCACCAGTTTGCATCCTCACCAAAAGCACACAAAGTTTCCCTTTTCTCCCCATCCTCACCACCACTTGTTATTTCTTGTGTATTTTTGATGGGTGTGAGGTGATACCTCATTGTGGTTTTGATTTGCATTTCCCTCTTTTTTTTTTAAATTTTTTTTTTCAACGTTTATTTATTTTTGGGACAGAGAGAGACAGAGCATGAACGGGGGAGGGGCAGAGAGAGAGGGAGACACAGAATCGGAAACAGGCTCCAGGCTCTGAGCCATCAGCCCAGAGCCCGACGCGGGGCTCGAACTCACGGACCGTGAGATCGTGACCTGGTTGAAATTGGATGCTTAACCGACTGCGCCACCCAGGCGCCCCTGCATTTCCCTCTTGATAAGTGATGTTGAGCATCGTGTCATGTCATCTGTCTGTTGTCTATTTGTGTCTTCTTTTCAAAAATGCCTATTCAGATCCTCTGCCCATTTTTAAAATGGACTATTTGTGGTTTTTTGGTGTTGATTTGTGTAAGTTCTTTTATATATTTTGGATATTAACCCCTTATCTGATAGGTCATTTACAAATATCTTCTCCCATTCAGTATGTTGCCCTTTTTTGTTGATGGTTTCCTCTGCAAAAGCTTTTTATTTTGGCGTAGTCCCAATAATTGTACTTTTGTTTCCCTTGCTTGAGGAGACCTATTTAGAAAAATATTTGTACAGCAAATGTTAAAGATATTACTGCCTATTTTTTTCACCTAGGATTATTATGGTTGCAGATCTCACATTTAGGTCTTGATTCTATTTTGAGTTTATTTTTGTGTAAGGTGTAAGAAGTGATCTGGGTTCATTCTTTTCTGCAGGCAACTGTCTAGTTTTCCCAGCAGAGACTGCCTTTTTCCCATTGTGTGTTCTTGCCCTTTTGTCATAGATAAGTTGACCATTTCAACGTGGGTTTTATTTCTGGGCTCTCTATTCTGTTTCATTGATTTATATGTCTGTTCTTGGGCCAGTATTATACTATTTCAGTTACTACAGCTTTGTAGGCTATCTTGCAATCTGGGATTGTGATACCTCCAGTTTTCTTCTTTCTCAAGTTTCCTTTGATTATTCAGGATCTTCTTTAAAATTTACTTATCAAGTTATTTATCAAGTTATCAAGAGGGGTTGGGGGGAAGAGAATCCCAAGCAGTCTCTGTGCTGCCAGTGCAGAGCCACCCGTGGGTCTTGAACTGACAAACTGTGAGATCATGACCTGATCTGAAATCAAGAGTCAGATGCTCAACCAACTCATCCACCCAGGTGCCCCTGACTATTCAGGATCTTTTGTGGTTCCATACAAATGTTAGTATTATTTATTCTAGTTCTGTGAAAAATGTTGTTGGTGTTTTGATAGGGATTATATTAAATCTGTAGATTGCTTTGGGTAGTATGGACATTTTAATAATATTGGTACTCCAGTCAGTAAGCATGGCTCCATTTTTCCATTTGTTTGTGTCATCCTCATGTCCTTTCATCACATGTTTTATAGTTTTCAGGGTACAAGTCTTTCACAAACATGGTTAAGTTTATTCCTAGGAACTTTATTATTCTTGGTGTAATTGTATTTTTGTATCTTGAGACATTACTAGAGTTATTTATCAGTTTAGTAGTTTTTGGGTGGAGTCCTCAGTGGGTTTTTTTTTTTTTAATGTTTTTAATTTATTTTGAGAGTGCGGGGTAGGGGCAGAGAGAGGGAGAGGGAATTCCAAGCGGGCTCTGTGATGCGGGCTCGAACCCACCAACTGTGAGATCATGACCTGAGCCTAAATCAAGAGTTAGATGCTTAACCAACTGAGCCACAATGTGCCCCTAGTGTTTTCTATATATGACATATCATCAGTGAAAATTTTACTTCTTCCTCACAATTTGGATTCTTTTTATTTTCTTTCTTGTCTTACTGCTTTGGCTAAGACCTCTAGTGTTGTGTTGAGTAAAAGTGGTTAGAATGGTGGACATCCTTCTTTTGTTCCTGTTGTAGAGGAAATGTTCTCATTTTTTTTACCAGTGAATATGTTAGCTGTTAGCTGTGGGTTTTATATATGTATATATCCTTTATTGTGTTGAGGTATAGTTCCTTTAAATCTACTTTGTTGAGAGTTTTAAAATCATGAATGGATGTTGTATTTTGTCATGCCTTTTCTGCCTCTATTCAGATGATCATATGATGTCTTTATGGTAGTACCACATTGTTTAAAAAAAAATTTTTTTTAACGTTTATTCATTTTTGAGAGACAGAACGTGAGGGCAGGACAGAGAGAGAGAGGACAACACAGAGTCCAAAGCAGGCTCCAGGCTCTGAACTGTCAGCACACAGCCTGACACAGGGCTTGAACCCACAAACTGTGAGATCGTGACCTGAGCTGATGTTGGACGCTTAACCCACTGAGCCACTCAGGTGCCCCAGTACCACACTCTTTTAATTACTATAGCTTTGTAAATTTTGAGATAAGGAAGTGTTAGTCCTCCAGGTTTGTTCTTTTTTCAAGATTGTCTTGTTATTTCAGATCCCTTCAGATTCAATATGAACTTCAGGATTTTTAGGATTAATTTAGGGCTTTTCTGTTTCTGCAGAAGAACATGGGGATTTTGATAGGGATTACATTTACTTTGTGGATTGCTTTGGGTGGTATTAACATCTTAATATTAAGTCTTTCAGTTCATGAACATGGAATATATTTTATTTATGTCTTTATTTCAGCAATGTTTTGTAGTTTTATTTGTAGTTTATTTATAAAAGTCTTTTATTTTCTAGATTGAGTTAATTCCTAAGTATTTTATTCTTTTTGATGGTATTGTAAATGGAATTATTTTCACAATTTACTTTTTAATTGTTCATTATGTATAGAAATGTAACTGAATTTTGTGTTGACTTTGTGTCATGCTACTTTGTTGCATTTATTTGTTTTAAATGCTATCTTTAGAGTTTTCTCCATAGAAGATAATGTCGTAAACAGAGGTAATTTTGTTTCTTCCTTTACAATTTGAATGCCTTTTGTTTATTTATTTATCTATTTTTGTCTAATTGCTGTGACTAGAACTTCCAGTACTGTGTTGAATAAAAGTGGTAATGTAGGCATACTTGCCTTGGTCTTGATCTTAGAGGAAAACTTTGTCTTTTACCACTCCTGGAATTTTAGCCCATAAATGCAAAACAACACCAAGGGCATATGCACATGGAAGCTCATTTTGACATGGTTCTAAGTGGCAAAAAATGGAAAACAAAATGAGAGGCTACCTGTCAGGGAGTAGATGAATAGAATATGGTATCTTCACACTATGGACTATTAGGTAGCCTTTAAAAGAGTAAGTTGGAGCTATATCCCTTGACTTGGAGGGATTTGCGCAACATAATGAGAAAAGCAATATGCAGGTAGGTATGGTTAACATTAATCTATTAAAATAAAGCTTATATTTATGTGTATATCTCCATGTATGTATGTGTAAATCTTAACATGTGTGATTTTATGTGAATTGACAAAAGTGAAAAGGGATATATATATACTTAATTGTTAACATGGATACATCAGTTATTGATGTTAAAGGTAGAGAAAAGAGGGGAAAGTTCCCAGAATTAATAGCATGATAGCTTTCTGAATTTATGTAGACTGTGTCTGTGTATCTATATATGTATATATTTATTTACAACATTTTTTTTTTTAAGGAAAAACAGACACTGTTACTCAGTCTTTACAATTCTAGCTATTTGTCAATGGGCTTGCTAGCTCCCAAACTTGATGTCATAAGATACACTTGCCTTTATTGTGCATCTTTGATTACTTGTCCAATTTGCCCTGTGGCTACAAAATTGACGTCTTTTTCCCTGTTTTTATGGCACAAAAACTTTAAAAGATTGAAAAGTGCCTTAGACAAATGAAGACTCTAGGTCATACAGCTAGTAACTGATGTTTGAATTGAATCCAGACCTATCCTTATACTTTGTACTATATACCATGCTGATAATCTTTGTCTCATGATTTCCTTCGAGCTTCTTTGTTGATGATTCACCTGGTACCTGATCCTGTACAGAATGTTGCTTTCCGTGGGATCAGTGAAAAGTAACGTTGTATAGCGGATTTATTAAGAAAAATTTTATTTCAGTTATCTCTTAACAGATTTAATAAGAA
The DNA here is from genome assembly GCF_014898765.1 of Herpailurus yagouaroundi. Classification (NCBI taxonomy): domain Eukaryota; kingdom Metazoa; phylum Chordata; class Mammalia; order Carnivora; family Felidae; genus Herpailurus; species Herpailurus yagouaroundi. The sequence continues at coordinate 8,840,751 of NW_024412572.1, forward strand.
TGGAGTAATACCATTTCTTCACCACCCCCTCCACTCCCTCTCAGTCTGGGATTGAGAAGCTAGGGGTGGCTGTAGACACTCTTATTCCTCAAATATTAATTTCCAGGGCTAGGTGATTTAGCAGGTAGGTTTTACGCACTTCTTGTCTTCTTTGGTCACTGTCTGCTATGTTTTTATTTTGGATAAACCAAAAAACAACACTATCCAACATGATAATTGTACAGTCATTGTAGGCTTAATGTTTTCTGGCATATTTATTCAATAACTTAATGTCCAAAAGATAAATACTTTATATCTATGTTGATAAATTTGTTTCTATTTCCAGTTATTTTGAAGGTTATCAGGTCTTAAAAAAAATTTTTTTTAACATTTGTTTATTTTGGAGAGAGACAGAGAATTATGAGTGGGGGAGGGGCCGAGAGAAAGGGAAACACAGAATCCGAAGCAGGTTTTAGGCTCCAAGCTGTCAGCACTCAGCTGGACATGGGGCTCGAACTCATGGACTCTGAGATGGTGACCTGAGCCAAAGTCAGACGCTTAACCAACTGAGCCACCCAGGTGCCCCTGATTTTGTAACTTTAGATAAGAGATTTTAATATCATGTGGTATTTCCCTTATTTTATTCTTTGCATAGGATACTTAACATTTTTATGTGTGAATTTGCTTATACAAGTTAGAAACAGTGTGTTTAAAATATCACTGGATAATAATAGTGTTCACATGATTCCATAGAATCATTAGCAATTTTTGTTTAATGAGTTAATGAATCATAGTTGTATATGGGATTTTTGCTGGTATAGTAAGACCTTGGTTTGCAAGCGTAATTCATCCTGGAAACATGCATGTAATCTAGAGAACTTGTTTATCAAATCAAATTTCAAGAACCATTGGCTCAGTTGTAATCATGTGACATTTGGCATCATGTGTTATAAAACATCATTAGTTTATCAAGTTTAAATTCATTAGAAATGTTTGCTCATCTTGCAGAACTCCCTCAGAACAAGTTACTTGCAATCCAAGGTTTACTGTATTTGTTGAGGGGGGGGTGTGTGTGTGTTTCTAATTTGAAAAATCCCTTTTTTTCTCACTTAAAGAACTTATTTTGAATTTAATTGGTCTGTTTTTAATTGCTGTCCGGTCTTGCTCAGTGCTGTGTATTTCTTCATACTGTCTGCCTCTGAGCTCTTCTCTAGCTTGTTTTCTTGTTTTTTTTTTTTTTAAGGATTTTAAAAAAACTTTTTTTTCAACGTTTTTTATTTATTTTTGGGACAGAGCATGAACGGGGGAGGGGCAGAGAGAGAGGGAGACACAGAACCGGAAACAGGCTCCAGGCTCCGAGCCATCAGCCCAGAGCCTGACGCGGGGCTCGAACTCACGGAGCGCGAGATCGTGACCTGGCTGAAGTCGGCTTAACCGACTGCGCCACCCAGGCGCCCCTCTAGCTTGTTTTCTTAAAAAATAAACAAAACGTCCCACCAGCCATTCTACAAATCCTGGTATCTATAATGTATGAAAAAATGAAGCAGGTAGAAAGTTGAACATTACCTTAGAACTAAGGGCATGCTTTTAGAGTTAGTCTTACATGTTTGATCTTACCATTTGGTAATATTTCACAGGGTAATAGACCTATTATTATAATTCTGCTCAGCTATAAGTTGTTAGCAATTGTAATCCTATTTTATTTATTTATTTTTAAAGATTTTATTTTTAAGTAATCTCTACACCCAATATGGGGCTCGAACTCACAACCCCAAGATCAAGAGTCGCACTCTCTACCAGCTGAGCCAGCCAGGAGCCCCCGTAATCCTATTTTAAACAGTTTATTATCTTTGAAATTAATCTTGGAAGATTCAAAAAAGAAGAAAGGAACAAGTTCCTTTAACCAACAGGAATCTTCTAAAGATTCCTTGAATATGGTAGAAAGGCACCAGTGGGGAGGAGAGAAGATCATATTCAATCCTGAATGTTTACTCATTTCTAATTTTGACCCAACAGAAGGGAGAGGAAAAAGGTCCTAGCTGAAGTGACTTCAGCAGCTCCATTCCCTGGCTTAGCAGTGAGGGAGGTCTTCTCCCAGCAGCTCAGCTCTTCTCTGTGGAGACTGTGCTTCACTTCCCGTTCTCCCAGTGTCCTTTCTGCTTTAGCCTGCTTCACGTTTTTAGGGTTCCTGCCCCACTCTTTGTGTCATTTAAGTATATGCCCCTAAAATAAGAGGCTCTTGGCTAACCAGCTGACTACAGGAGCAGATGTGTTAAGAGTCTATTGAAACACAAAGATTTAAACTAGAAAAACATTTTGAAATGTAGAACAAAGAGAACAAAAAGCCATAATGTAAAGAAGTCAAATTTGATGATTAAAAGCAAGGTGATTTTTAGATTGTTCACCTGCTTCTCTTGTCTACTAGAAGATTGGTTAAACCCTTTTATGCTTCAAAAACATCTAGGTACCTGCCTACACATACACACACTCTGCTCGTATTCTCATAAGGACTAACAGTGCACCCCGTCTCTGGAGAGATCCTCTCCCATGGAACTGAATCCAGTGTCTTTCTTTCTTTCCTCCCCTCCCCTCCCTTCCCCTCCCCTCCCTCCCCTCTTCACTTTCTTTCAAGTTTGTTTATTTTGTGTGTGAGAGAGAGGGGGAGACAGCATGAGTAGGGGCGAGGCAGAGAGAGGGAGAGAAAAAGAGACAGCATTAGTGGGGGAAGGGCAGAGAGAGAGGGAGAGTGAGACTACCAAACAGGCTCCATAACTGTCGGCGTAGAGCCCAGTGCAGGGCTCGAACTCATGAACCCTGAGATCATTACCTGAGCTGAAATCAAGGGTCAGACACTCAACCAACTCAGCCACCCAGGCGTCCCCTGTTTCTTTTCACTCTCCTCCGCCTGGGTGGTTGTTTCTTCCATAGTTGATTGCAGGCGTGAAATTGTTGCTAGCTAATATAGATAATGTTAATTTCTTAGGTGGCACCCAAAGCACCAAATGATACATGAACAACCAAGTCTTTTAGGTTGTCAGGCTGGTAAGGAGTTACCTACACATAGCTTTGAATTACCACCATCACTACCATAAGATTTCCTATAAGAGAAGTTATGTAAAAAATGAGAAATAGTAATAAAGTCCTGTAAACCCTGCCTAGAATTACTCTCTGAAATAGTTTAACTAGAAAGAGAAGTTATCCTTCTACACAGAATTAAAGAGTTAGTGAAAACTTACTAAGAAGGAACTTGAATGTACTGTGTTAATAATGTCAGAATAGTAGCAAAACTTCCTAGGAAGGTGATACAGACAGTACCCTCATAGCTACACTAAAAAGAATATTCAACAAATATACCCAAGTATTCTTACTTTAGATGAAAAAATATATATATATCATGATTTCCTGTTGAAAAAGTGATTTGTTAATTTCCCAAATAGGTAAGATTTAATTTTTCTCTTGCTACTTTAATGTTCTTAAATGCTTTTGATCTCTACATATTAGTAACTTGGATCTGTTGGACAATTCAGTTACAAGTCTTTAATGTCCTATATAAGGGAAACATACTTTACGCCCTAAGATCTATAGATTTCCCTTTCAGCAGCAGCATTGATTCATAGCAGTTAAATTAGTTCTAAAGCCTTGCATCAACAGCATTAACATGACCTCGGAGCTCGTTATTAATGCCTTATTCCAGACCTAGATGAATCAAAATCTGCATTTTAAGAAGTTCCCCCATGATTTCTGTGTGCACTCAAGTTTGAGAAGCACTTTCCTAGAGCAGTGGTTTTGTACTTTGACTGCATTTAAAAATCAGCCTAGTTTAAAAAAATATTTTGCCTAAATCTCATTTCTGGAGACTTAAAAAAAAAAAAAAAAGGCTTTTGACTAGGCATTAGGATTTAGAAACTTCTCCTTTGTGGTTTTATCACATAGGCAAGGTTGACAACCATTGTTCCAGAGCTACACTGTGCAGTGTAGTAGCCACTGTCCACATGTGGCTATGTAAATTTACATTACTTAAAATCAAATAAATTTTTAAATTCGTGCCTCAGTCACGATAACCACATTTCAAGTGTTTAATCAGAAAAAGTTAAATCTTAACATTTTGACAGCATTCTAGGTAACTTATTTTCAGAGAGTTTTAATTTTAGGGAGTTGATTTATACTATTCTTAGAAATTGTTTCCTGGGGAAGAATGCAAAAATAGGCATTCAAAGGCATTCAAAGACTAGGAAATGAGTAGGCTGTGAAAAAACATCTATATTTTAGTTGAAACTTTCTTTTCACATCAGTTCACAATAACCAGTTATGCTTTTGCTATATGTAATTAGTTCAAAAGACAAATGAGAGATTGATAGTGCATGTTCATGAGTTAAAAAACTGGTTAGACCTGACTGCTTTTGGCAAATAAACACTTGATGTACCAATATGAAAAATGAAGTTAGATTATTTGTGTAACTAGTTAATGTAATATCCAGCTTTGTTTTGTTACAATTTTTTAAATTTTTTAAATGTTTATTCACGTTTTGAGAGAGAGAAAGAGACTGAGAACGAGTCGGGGGGAGGGGGAAAGAGAGAGGGAGACAGAGAATCTGAAACAAGCTCCAGGCTCTGTGCTGTCAGTCCAGAGCCTGATGCTGTGTCTTGAACCCACGAACCATGAGGTCATAATTTGAGCTGAAGTCAGATGCTTAATCAACTGAGCCACACAAGCACCCCTGTTTTGTTATAATTTTTAAGTTAAAATTTTTAAATGTAATTAATACAATTTATTGTGTATAATGCATTTAAGAAAGTGGTACAAAGGAAGGTAACCTTGTTGTCAAACAGCAGTTTCTCCATTTACTAGCTGTGTGACCTTTGGTTTTCCCTGATGAATGTCTTTTTTTTTGCATATATATAAAATATGGTTAATAAAGTTACCTACTAATAGTATTGCTGAGGATTAAATGAAATAGTCAATGTAAAGCTCCAAACACTGCCTTGTATATACTAGGTTTTCAGTAAGGGACAGCTAACATTATTAATAGTATATCTATTTATACTCTGGTGCTAAATAGTTCTAGTGTTGATATTCTGCATCTATCCATTGTTGTCTTCCTCCAGCAGGAGTCCCGGGTCTTTTTTAGGGCTATTGACTCCTAATGCCAAATCAATTGCTTCTTATTTTGAACTCTGTAAAACGTTCATTCCCTCCATCATGGCTTTCCAGATGCCCCTCTACTAACACTCTTTCAGCCTGCCTTTTCTTCTTTTCAAATTCCTTTTCTTTTACCCACCATTTAAATGTTAATATTCTCTTTTCTGCCCTGGGTGGTAAAATCCCTGAAACTATAGGAAGAGACCATTGTTTGAAAACAAACTCATCTCCTGTGCTCTACACTCCTTACTGATACCCTCACCTGTTTGTTCTTCAGATACTTCGGACCCAACAAGCTTAAGCAGTGAATTCATTTCCCCCAAAACTCTCAAACCAGTTATTCTACCTGTCTCCTCTGGATTGAACTGGTACCACCATTTATCTAGTTAAGACAGAATTTTAGAAGTTTTCTCAGTTCTCCCGTTTTTCATAGTTGCACACATTTAGTCGGTAACCAGTTCTTACTTCCTAACATTATTCGATCTTTCCTTCTAATAAAAGCGGGAATATGTGGCTAAGTCTTTTAAGACTTTGAAGACATTGTGTTTTAAGACAATGAGGAAAAAAGCGGCGCCTGGGTGGCGCAGTCGGTTAAGCGTCCGACTTCAGCCAGGTCACGATCTCGCGGTCCGTGAGTTCGAGCCCCGCGTCGGGCTCTGGGCTGATGGCTCAGAGCCTGGAGCCTGTTTCCGATTCTGTGTCTCCCTCTCTCTCTGCCCCTCCCCCATTCATGCTCTGTCTCTCTCTGTCTCAAAAATAAAAAAATAAAAAAATAAAAACCACGTTATAATAGCATCAAAAAGAATAAGATCCTTAAGAATAAATTTAACGAAGGATGTGAAAGATGTATACACTGAAACTATAAGACAGTGATAAAAGAAACTGAAGACACAAGTAAATGGGAAGATAATTCCATGCCCATGGATTGGAAAAATTAATATTGATAAAATGTCCATACTAACCAAAGAGAACTATAGATTCAATACAATCCCTGTCAAAATTCCAATGGCATTTTTCACAGGAGTTGAACAAACAGTCCTAAAAGTTGTAGGGAACCACAAAATACCCTGAATATCCAAAGCAGTTTTGAAAAAGAACAAAGCTGGAGACATCACACTCCTTGATTTCAAATTATATTACAAAGCTGTAGTAATCAAAACGGTCTGCTATTGGCATAAAAGCAGACGCATAATTCAATGGAACAGAATAGAAAACCCAGAAATAAGCTCACGCATATATGGTTAATTTATTTTCAACAAAGGAGCTTAGAATATACACTGGGCAAAGGATAGTCTCATCAATAAATGATTTGGGGAAAACAGTATTGGCATAAGCAAAAGAATGAAACTGGATGCCTATTTTAAACACCATACACAAAAATCAACTAAAAATGGATTTAACACTTGAACATAAAACCTGAAACCGTAAAATTCCTAGAAAAGGTAAGAGGTAAGCTCCTTGCATTAGCCTTGGCAATGCTCTTTTGGATTTGACACCAATGGGAAAGACAACAAAAACAAAAATATATATGTGGGACTATATCAAACTAAAATGCTGTGCTCAGCAAAGAAATCATCAACAAAATGAAAAGGCAGCCTATCGTATCTGATAAGATAGCAAACATCGTATCTGATAAGGGGTTAATATTCAAAATATCTAAGGAACTGGTACAACTCCATAGGGAAAAACAAATCTAAATAATAAAAAATGGGCGAAAGACCTGAATACATATTTTCCCAAAGACATAAAAATGACCATTTTCATGGTACATGAAAAGATGTTCAGCATCACTCATCATCATGCAAATGTGCAAATCAAAAGCACATTGAGGTGTTTCCTCACCCCTGTTAAGATGGCTGTTCTCAAAGAGTCAAGGAATAACAAACAAGTGCTGGGAAGGATGTAAGAGAATAGAGAACCCTGGTGCATTGTTGGTGGGAATGTAAACTGATACAACCTCTATGGAAAACAGTATAGAAGTTCCTCAAGAAGTTAAAAATAGAGCTACCATGTGACCCAGCAGTCCAACTTCTGGGTGTGTATCTGGAGGAAGCAAAAGCATTATCTGGAAGGGATACCTGCATGCATGCCCATGTTTCTTGCAGCATTATCACAATAGCCAAGCTATGAAAACAACCTAAGTGTCTGTCAGCGGATGGATGGATCAAGCAAATGAATCTGTCTCTCACGCACGCGCGCACGCACACACACACACACACACACAGGAATATTATTCAGCCTTTAAAAAGAAGAAAATCCTGTCATTTGCAACATTCTGGTTGGAACTGGAAGGCATTATGGCAAAGTGAAATTAAGCAAAGACAAATACTGTATGGTATCACTTACACTGTGGAGTCTTAAAACACACACACACACACACACACACACACACACACGAACTCACAGAAACAGTAGAAAAGCAGTTACTGAGAGATGGGGAGAATAGGGAGTTTGTTAAAAGGGTAATCAACTTTTAATTGTAAGATAAATTCTGAGGATATGTATATAACACAGTGTCTATAGTTGATAACACTTTATTGTATAATTGAAATTTGCTAAGAGTAGAACTTAAATGTTCTCACGTACCCCCAAATGCGGTGATGGGTGGGAAGAATCCTTTCACAGTGTATGTGTATCAAATCATCACATTGTATACTTTAAATACCTTAGTTTTGTCAGTTGTATCTCAATGAAGCTGAAAAAATCATTAAAAAAATTTTTAATGTTTATTTTTGAGAGAGCATGCGAGTGAGGTAGGAACAGAGAGAGAGAGAGGGAGACACAGAATCCAAAGCAGGCTCCAGGATCTGAGCTGTCAGCACAGAGCCCAGTGTGGGGCTTGAATTCAGGAACCGTGAGATTATGACCTGAGCTGAAGTCGGACACTTAACTGACCGAACCCCCCAGGGGCCCCTGAAAAAATAGTTTGTAATAAAAAATGATACATTAATGAATTTCTTAAAACATTGAAATGGTACAAAATCCTGTGCAATGAAAAGAACTCCTCATTAACCACTGGTCATATGTATCTTTCCAAAAATACTTTATGCATATATAACCACCACCTGCATGTATACATTTCCTTTTTCCTAGTTAATTACTTGATGTCAACTTGATTTCCCCAATCTCTAATCCAGGTTTATTGATTATAATGAATTGCATCATTATTCACTGAATTTTTGCCCACACCAAAATACTGAGTCTCTTTAGCTTCCTTCTTTCCCTTTGCCTCACACCTTTCTACCGACCAGCAATTATGTTGGTTTTGCTGTCAGCATAAATCTCGAATTTGTCCACTTCTGTTCATTACTTGTCCTGCTTTGACTTTATTCTAAACCACCATCATACCATAACTAGATTATCATAGTTCTGTTCTAACTGATCTCCTTGCTTTTCTTTGTCCCATCTAATCTTTTTTTTTTTTAATATGTTATTTTATTTTTAATTTGTATCCAATTTAGTTAGCATATAGCGCAATAACGTTTTCAGGAGTAGATTCCAGTGATTCATCCCCTATGTATAACACCCAGTGCTCCTCCCAGTAAGTGTCTTCCTTAATGGCCCTTACCCATTTAGCCCATCCCCCCACCTGCAATCCCTCCAGCAACCCTTAGTTTGTTCTCTATATTTAAGAGTCTCTTATGTTTCAGCAGCCCCCCGTTTTTATATTATTTTTGCTTCCCTTCCCTTGTGTTTGTCTGTTTTGTACCTTAAATTTTATACATGAATGAAGTCATATATTTGTCTTTCTATGACTGACTTATTTCACATAGCATAATACCCTCTAGTTCCATCCACGTTTTTGTAAATGGCAAGATTTCATTCTTCTTGATCGCCGAGTAATACTCCATTGTTTATATATACCACATCTTCTTTATCCATTTATCCATCGATGGACATTTGGGCTCTTTCCATACTTTGGCTATTGTCAATAGTGCTGCTGTAAACATTGGGGTGCGTGTGACTCTTCAAAACAGCACACCTGTATCCCTTGGATAAATACCTAGTAGTGCAATTGCTGGGTCGTTGGATAGTTCTATTTTTAACTTTTTGAGGAAGCTCCATAGTGTTTTCCAGAGTGGCTGTACCAGTTTGCATTCCCACCAACAGTGCTAAAGGGTTCCTTTCTCCACGTCTTTGCCAACATCTTTGTTGCCTGAGTTGTTAGTTTTGGCCAGTCTGACAGATGTGAGGTGGTATGTCACTGTGATTTTGCCTTGTATTTCCCTGATGAAGAGTGATGTTGAGCATCTTTTCATGTGTCTGTTAGCCATCTGGATGTCTTCTTTGGAAAAGTGTCTATTCATGATTTTTGCCCATTTCTTCACTGGATTATCTGTTTTGGGGGGGTTGAGTTTGATAAATTCTTTATAGATTTTGGATACTAACCCTTTATCCAGTATGTAATTTGCAAATATCTTCTCCCACTTCATCGGTTGCCTTTTAGTTTTGCTGATTGTTGCCTTCACTGTGCAGAAGCTTTATCTTGATGAGGTCCCAATAGTTCATTTTTGCTTTTTGTTTCCCTTGCCTCTGGAGACATGTCAAGTAAGAAGTTGCTGCGGCCAAGGTCAAAGAGGTTGTTGCCTGCTTTCTCCTCTAGGATTTTGATGGCTTTGTGTCTTACATAAAGGTTTTTCATCCATTTTGAGTTTATTTTTATGTATGGCATAAGAAAGTCTTTGGTCCAGGTTCATTCTTCTGCATGTTGCTGTCCAGTTTTCCCAACACCTTTGCTGAAGAGACTGTCTTTTTTCCATTGGATATTCTTTCACGCTTTGTCAAAGAATTGTTGGCCATATGTTTTGAGTCCATTTCTGGGTTCTCTATTCTGTTCTATTGTCTGTTTTTGTGCCAGTACCATACTGTCATTGGTGATTACAGCTTTGTAATACAGCTTGAAGTCCAGAATTATGATGCCTCCAGCTTTGGTTTTCTTTTTCAACATTACTTTGGCTACTTGGAGTTTTTTCTGGTTCTATACAAAATTTAGAATTGTTTGTTCTAGCTCTGAAGAATGCTGGTGTTATTTTGATAGGGATTGCTCATTTGTCTTTTTTAATTCAACCCTCTAGAATACTAAAGTGGGGATGGAGGAGGTTGAACAGAAGGGAATTACTTTTCCTCCTCCATGTTATACTCCGTTAAACCACAAATTATGTCCTAGCAGTATAGGTTTTTATTTGACTCATTTATTATTTTTAACATTTATTATTAGTTTGAATGCTATTTTGTTTTATACTTTTATATATTTTATGTATTTTTCTACTTATTGTGACCCAGTAATTTGCTATTCAAATTGTTCAGCTGTGACCAGTGGGAGCTCTTTCCATTGGTTGATTTGGTTTGGTTAGAGTACTTTATTACTTTCAGATACCAAAAGATGCACCAGGCTCATATATTTCCTACCCCTGTCTTAAAATCTGCTGTTTCTCCAAGGAGCTCTGATTTCTTTTGTTGGATAATGAATATTAGAAACCAAGATTTAGGTATGCCTGGGTGGCTCAGTCGGTGAAGCATCTGACTTCGGCTCAGTTCATGATCTCACAGTCCGTGTGAGCCCCACGTCACGGGGCTTCTGGCGGAAGCTCTTGCCGAAATCACTTGACCCCTGCCGGGGTTTCCGGGAGATGATCCTTCACCGCTGCCTCCAGGGTCAAGCAGTCAGATGGTTTATTGAAACTGCCGAAGTGGGGAATCCTCAAAAGTGCCACATATGTGGCTTGAGCATTCCGTTTTGCTTTAAACACGAGTTCTCCAATATTTTGTCGTAAGACTCAAGACCCCTGCTTTCAATGGGAGCCCTGGTAGGGATGCCACTGAAGTCTTGCTTGGCATGTCCGTCACAGCGCAGATGCATCGGCTTTTGATTTCCAGTTTCAGATTCTTCTCAAGTCGAGTGAGCACTTCAAGGCATGGGGACCCAATCTGTGTGCAGAATGCTCGTATGTCACATTTCCAACTGACCCACCACTAAGACTTTGCAAAGCAATCAGCTTGGGTTTCAAAGAAATAAGAACTCTTCTTGTGCACAGGTTTTATCCATCTAGGTAGCGTTGAATTACATTTCAAAAAAAAAAAAAAAAAAAAAAGAGCCCACGTCAGGCTCTGTGCTGACAGCTCAGAGGCTGGATGGAGCCTGCTTCAGATTCTGTGTTTCCCTCTCTCTCTACCCCTCCCCCTCTCATGCTCTGTTTCTCACTATCAAAAATGAGATAAACATTAAAATTTAAAAAAACACCAAGATTTGAATGCTGGATATGCTCTTTGCTACTGGATTATTTTTGCCCTCGGCCCTCTCAGCTGACAGAGTAAGAAGATACATGTGTATATACTCACTGTGTAAATACAAGTATGTATAAATATATCTGTATGTGACCATCTCTGTAGTAACATTAAACATTAGTTCACACTAAGGTCTCTAAGTCTAAGCTATTACTCCAGGGATCATCCTTGCCTCTTCCCCTTGCTTATTTGTAAATTCCCACTCCAACAATGAGAATCTTGGCAACCACCATTTGCCATTCATTTGTTCAATTATTCAGTTCTAGTATATTATTGTATAGCAGTGTAAGAATTGTTAACCCATATCCTCATGAGAAATAGTTTTATCAACTAGAATACAGTGTTTCTGTAAAATGTCTTTTGCCTTTTAAATCTTACAGATCCCACCCATTTCTAAAGTCACTTAGGTCAGCATGCATGTATTTTATAGATTCATTATTTTTTAGACACTCCTTCTTCCTCCAGCACAGAAGGCAGTCTGGTGTCCTCAGTACCCCCTCATTTATGACACTGACCTGTTTACACTTGTAACTTGGAATCTCCTCTGATGTTTCTTCCCTCATTTTGGACCCTTGAGATGGAGTTAAAGGTTGTTCATGCATGATTCGTGTATTCCCCAATCAGGTGTTTTGATTTTGGAGGTTCACCTTCTTGCACAGTGAGTTCTTTTGCCCCCTTTCATTTAACTTGCAAGCTTTAGGTTGACAAGTCTGGACAGAGACAGTCTTTACATTTATTTTATGGAGTGTCTCTAGTCATATGCCATCACTCTTAGTATGTTAATCTATGCCTGGTAGTTAAATCAACCATCTTAAACACTGTATGCATTGCTACACCTGTATTTCATATCCCATGTTTTTCTCCGTAAACTCTAACTTCATTTTGGGGAGAAAGCCTCTCACATTTGCACCAAATATTCCTGCCTAGTATTTCATTTCTAGGTCTCTTCTGGTGTTAGTAGTCGTCCGTCTCCATAAAAGCTAGTAGGATGTGGTTGACAGGTTTGGTTTAGTCTTAGCTGGCCTTTTGCCACATTCTGGAGACCTGTTTGTTGCTTCCCTAATTCCAAACATCAAAAAAACACTGAGTACCAGGATGGGTGTTCCCCCGTGGTTCTAGTAACAGCTGCTGTGCTGGTACCCCTTGTTACTCCTCTGCAGAAGCAGAAAATTGTTTTTATGCAGGTCTTAGTTAATCTTGCATGAGTGAGTTAAGTTCTTGTTTTCTGTGTTGGTGCAGAGTTTATTCTTTTCTTCAAAGCAACTTCTCTTGCCAGATAAGTTGCTGACATTAGTTTTGATTCTCACCAATCTCCTAAAATAATGTTGAATTTTTGAAAAAAACATTATTTACTTGCTCATCTTTTAAATATTCTCTCTTGAGACAGTATTTTTCAGTCCCCTTTCCTTTTTCAAGCACTCATAGCTGATGGGTGTCTGAGGCAGAAAAATAAGTATAGCATACATCCTATATGCCTCACCTCCTCCCATACTTCCATACTTTCTTTCTTAGGTTAGGGCTCTTGTTTTAAGTTACTGTCATTTAAGAGACTCAGCCTCTTTCTCTTGAAAGTCCTAGGTACAAGAGTATGGTCGCATTCATTATCAGTAGACCAGTTTGTCCAGGTGAAGGCAATTAGCAGTCTACAATTAGCAGAAATCTGTTAGGGACCCAGGCCGACTTATAACTGAGACCAGACTTTCTCACAGGTGATCCTCTATGCGCCAGAGTGTGCAGAAAAGCAACTTTTCTTCCAGATGTTTGCCATGTTTGTCCCCTGTGATTGGATAGGGTGGTAGTGAATGAATGACATTTATTCTAACATGCAAGAGACGACAAGAGTAAAGATTAGGAAGTGTCTGTCATTTCTGAAAAATAACGTATTTATTTAGCAGCAGGGAATGGATGGCTTTGTGCTTAACTGCCTGAAATATTTCTTTATGTAATACAGCTTTCAAGTAGCTTCCAGATCTATCTGGTAAGTGAGAAGTGTTCTGGAACACTTACCATTTAGTTCTCCACAAGATCTCTAGCTTAATGGGAGAATATTGAAAAGGTACATTGAGGTCTTTTCTAAATGGCTTTGAATGATAAGCTTAGTAGTTTGAGTGCATATGCTCAATTTGGTGAGTTGTGAGGAATCCTTGGAGGCTTCTAAACAAGTGATGTGACAACAATTGGAGCCAATTTAATATGGCAGCAGAGTAGATCAGTCTGTGTTGGAAGTGGGAGACTGGAAGTTCAGGTGAGAACTGACAGTGCACAGCCTGTCTGTATTAACGCAGTGGCAGTGGAGATGGGGAAGAATCCATGGAGTTAATACTTAACTTAAAATAGAGCTCTCATTCAGTATTCAGCACTCCCCAACACTACTAAGACCCCAAGAAGTGCTTCTGTATACCTTGTGTCTTAAACCCATAAGTGAGGTTAATTTTTCCTGAAACCAACACATGTATTTGCTGTGCTAGTGAATACCTACAGATTTAATTTTTGGAGTAAATAGTTTTCACAGACTAGGTAATTGCTTAATGACTTCAGATCAAACTTCAGAGAGTCATAAAACATTTCAGATGCTTTAGTTTCATAACATGCTTCTCAATATTCATACCTTTATTATCCCTTGTAATAGCTGGGATTTAGGGCTTCTTTTATTGGGTTATAATCTTAAGGTTAGAATCTTGGCTGATGGATACTGCCTAACTTCTTTCAAAAATATTTCTAAGTACTGTGGGCAGGGACAATTTTGGGGAAATGGGCACAGAGTTCCTCAAGAGATTTACATAATTGCAGTGGAAGAAAGAATATAAATGCATATAATAGGTGAAAAGTGAATTACAAAAATAAAGCATAATAAATGAACTAGAGAATGATGTTCAGTAACTAAGAGGGCAAACCATGCAGATACTAGGGATTATGGTCTTAACAGCCACAGGAAGAGCAAGTGCAAAGGTCTGGGGCAGGAGCATTCTGAGGATCTAAGAGGAAGGTAAGAGGCTGCTATGCTGAGGGGAGTGAACAAGAATGAGAGTAGCACTGAAATGATAGAGGGTCAGCAGGAAGGTATTACGAGGTAAGGTCACGAAGGCCATAATATAAACTTAGCATTTTATTCTGAAGAAGATTTTTGCACAGAAGTGACATGTTCTGACTTAAGTTTTGTAGGTTCACTGGCTATTACAGGAACACATAAGGAAAGAAGCCAGGAGTTGCGCTTATAGGTTATTAAATAGTTGATGCTTAGACAGTGGGTAGTGGAGAAGATGCTAGCGAGATGAGAGATCAGTTTCTAAACCTGATTTGTTGAATGTGAAATGAGAGGAAAAAGAGAAGAATCAGGGATGACTCAAAGTTTACTACTGGAACAACTGTGGGAAGATTCCATTTACTGAGGTTGAAAATGTCAGAGTGGAAGCAGGTTTAAGGAGGTCAAATAAAAAATTCAGTTTTGGTTATGTTTAGTTTGTTATGCTTGTTTGATTCCCAGTGGTACAGTTCGTTACAGGTACCCAGTTGGATAAGCCAACTTTGAAATCTGAGGATGGGTTATGAAGGTATAAATGAGAGAGAGTGATTGACTAGCATAATGGATGATATTTAAAGTCATGGCTGGATGAACTCATCAAAATGGGTGTAGGCCAAAAGGATAACAAAGAGAGGAGGTTCAAACACAGCCCGAGAGGTATTCACCAATCTTTAGAGTATAAGAAAGGGCAGAAACCAGCAAAGATTGAAAAGGAATACTAGTGAGGTGAGTGTTGTGAAGCCAAGAGATGAAAGTTTTAAGACGGAGAAAATAATCAGGGGCTCCCGGCTGGCTCTTTGGGTTAAGCATCTGAACTCTTGATCTCGGGTCAAGTCATGATCTCATGGTTTGTGGGTTTGAGCCCTCATCGGACTCTGGGCTAGTGGTGTGGTGGAGCCTACTTGGGATTCTTTCTGTCCTTGCCACTGCCCCTCCCCTGCTTGTGTGCACACGCGCACACTCTGTCTCTCTCTCTCTCTCTCTCTCTCTCCCTCTCCCTCCCTCTCTCTCTCTCTCTCTCTCTCAAAATAAACTTTAAAAAAGATGGAAAGAAATAAGTAGTTTACATACTTTTTTATTTTTTTATTAAAAAAATGTTTATTTATTTTTGAGAGCGAGCATGAGCAGGGGAGGAGCAGAGAGAGAGGGAGACACAGAATCTGAAGCAGGCTCCAGGCTCTGAGCTGTCAACACAAAGCCTGACATGGGGCTCAAACCCATGAACTGCAAGATCATGACCTGAGCTGAAGTCGGACAATTAACTGACTGAGCCACCCAGGCACCCCAACATACTTCTGTTTTAGATCCGGTGTGATGAGGCTGTTGATTACTTTTGACTTGGTTACAGTAGAATGTTGGGAATGAAGATTGATTTGCACCACTAATATTGGTGATAATATTTTACACAAAGATTCTTTTTACCATCCCTTGAGGTTCAATCATTTTAGTGAACAGTTTCATCAAAAATGAACTACTGTTTAATTGGTTTGAGGCAAATAATCAGGAGCTTCATTGGTTACGGCCAGCTGATGAAATTTCTTGGCTAGTAATAAGTTTTAAAAGGTATCTACATAATTTAAAAAATTTTTCCCAATTCTTAAGTTGTCAGACAAGTGAGTGTATTGCAGTTGGTTAACTGCTGCACATACTTGAAAAGGAGAGATTTGACAGAGTATCTTTGTGATTCCTTTTTACAATTCCTAATTTTGGTTAATTTTGGTAGTGACCACATGTACTTTAGGCTCATTACACTTTTGAGGAATAAAAGTCTTTCCAGTGCTTTCCAACACTTTTTTATTTTCTTTTTTGATGTTCTGGCCTGTCCTAGAGATGCCAGTTTCATCTCCATTTAAATGCCATCAGAATTTGTAATATTCTGCAGAGTGTCTAATATTTTTGTTAGAACCACTTGGTAACCCTATTTTTTGGTTTTGTCCTTTTTTTTTTTTTTGTATCCATAATCTACTTATATTATTCCTCTGTCCTTCAAGCTGTTTGTATCAAATTCTTTAATCAAATCCAGAGTCTTCTACCTAATATTCAAGGACCTTTACCAGTTTTTTCTTGTTTCCCTGCCATTGACATTTCCCACTACAGATGTTGATAAAACCCAATTGGAAAACATTGGATTGTTTGCTTTATTATTCAACTTGATCAAATACAAAACAGCAGTTCTTATGTGGAGAATGAGGGCAGATGGAAGGAAAAACATAAATAGGGAGGATCGATCTGGAAATTATAAAGATTCCTTCTAGATTGGAGCCCAGAGAACCAGAAGGATATGTATTAATAATTGGTGTAGGGGCACCTGGGTGGCTTAGTGAGTTGAGCATCTGACTTCAGCTCAGGTCATGATCTTGCAGTTCGTGAGTTCAAGCCCCGCATCGGGCTCTGTGCTGACAGTTCAGAGCCTGGAGCTGCTTCAGATTCTGTGTGTGTGTGTGTGTGTCTCTCTCTCTCAGCCCCTCCCTGTGTTCATGCTCTGCCTCTCTCTCTCTCAGAAATAAGTAATAAAACATTTTAAAAAAATAAAAAATAAATAAAAAATAATTGGTTGTAATGGGGTACTTTTTGGAGGATGGGTAATATCATGGGGTATAGGTAGTGATTCTTATCTGTTTGGAAGTTGAATACGTAATATAATGAATCAGTTAGGCTATGTTTTATTAGAAATAGGGTCATTGTAAAATATTGTTTTCCATGCCTGTTCCCCTTTCCAGATTTTTATGGTCTCTTCCTTTATGAGAGATGTGATTCTCTTTGATACAGTGGAAAGAGTATGAGTTATGATTCTTGTTCAGTCATTTTTGTAGTAATATTAACGTGTGTAAGTTGCCATAGAAGTTTCAATTCAGGCAATGACCCATTTCCCAGTGAGATGATTCAGTAAAACTTTGGGAGTATTGACTTATCATAGTATATAAAACTTGTAATAACACATACGAAATAGTCAAAGTTCTATTTGGAATCTTTATTTTGGGAATTTTACATGAACATTTGAGTTTTTAAATTTAGAAATAAATGCTTTTTCCATTTTTATTGCTAGAAATAACTTCTTCATCATCATTGGACCACTTTTGAAGAACTCAAAAGTACTCCAGCCTTGCTTCTATCTTAAGTTTCTGAATCAGTTCTTGATATGTTTTCTGAAAATTTTATCCCTAGCCACATGTATTTATTCATTCACTAGTAGGATAGTTTGGTTTTTCACTTGCTCTGTAGGTGTATATTCATGATCATTATAACATAAACACATACAATTCTATTTAAAATGATTTTTATAATGACATTTAACACCTGAAGTTTAGCTCCCACCCCCAGAGCAGTTACTGAGTCATTATAAGGGTTTTTTACCTCCTTATAAAATAAATTCAATCAAATGACCTCTGTAAGATCCAAAATTAGCATTGATTGAGGTTGTCTCAGGCCAGTGTCTCTTTCCTAATTTCTGTTACCCAAAAGTAAAATGAGTGAGTATCTTTTAATAGAAGAAACTTGGCAAATGTATACAATCAAGGTAAATCTCTTTTATTTTATTTTTTATTAAAAAAAATTTTTTTTAACGTTTATTTATTTTTGAGACAGAGAGAGACAGAGCATGAACGGGGGAGGGTCAGAGAGAGAGGGAGACACAGAATATGAAACAGGCTCCAGGCTCTGAGCTGTCAGCACAGAGCCTGACGCGGGGCTTGAACTCCCGGACCATGAGATCATGACCTGAGCCGAAGTCAGACCCTTAACCGACTGAGCCACCCAGGCGCCCCAAGGTAAATCTCTTTTATAAGAGAGAATTTTGCTGAGAAACCTTTGCCTCAGCCCAGCAGAATCCTGTCTGTTTGCCAGCTTTACTTCTAAGGTAAAAACAATTTCAGTAGACTCAGAGTTGCAGAATGATATTTTGTTTCTTTAAAATTGGATAGGTATCTTTCCATTGTCGTATTCACACCTGCCATTCAACACACACCACCTTCCTAATACCAAGATCCACTTGGAAATGCTAATCAAGGATCTCAGAGGGGCACGTGGGTGGCTCATTTGGTTGAGCATCTAACTTTAGCTCAGGTCATGATCTTGAGGTTTGTGAGTTCAAGCCCCACGTCAGGCTCTGTGCTGACAGCTCAGAGCCTGGAGCCTCCTTCAGATTCTTTGTCTCCTTCTCTCTGCTCCTCCCCTGCTCGCTCTCTCTCCCTCCCTTCCTCCCTCTCTCTCAGAAATAAATAAACATTAAAAAAAAAAAAGCATCTCAGAATCAAAGAGAATGGATTAGTCTTGAGGGGATAATTTCTTACGGGCCTGATGAAATATTCCTGCCCCATAACCAACTGTCATCAGTACCTCTCCCTCAGCATCGAGCTTGTTAAACACTGCCAAATTCTTTACCTTGGGACATCTTTCCCATTATAGATAGCATATCCCCTTTCGGTTGTACCCCCCCCCACCCCCCCCAACAAGATTTCAGTACTGTTTTCTTAGTTATAATCACACCCTGGTCATTTCTAGTTTGTCCTGCCTTTCCAGATTTCTTGATTGTATTTCAGGCATTTCTACACTTGCACATTCATCTTTTTATTTTTATTTTTTTAAGTTTATTTATTTATTTTGAGAGAAGGTGAGAGAAAAATCAAGTGCAAGTGGAGAAGGGGCAGAGAGAGAGAATTCCAAGCAAGCTCCATGCTGTCAGCACAGAGCCCAATGTGGGGCTTAATCCCGCAAACCATGAGATCATGACCTGGGCCGAAATCAAGAGTCGGACGCTCAACCAACTGAACCATCCAGGCACCACACACATTCATCTTTTAGATTAGTTGTTCTCAGTGGCTAATTCCTTTCAGTTTTCTCTGAACATTCTGTGACACTTACTCTGTGGAGGCACTGGGCAGTACCAGGGGTTTTGACACCGGTCATTATTAAGGTTTCATTTTTAGTGGTAACCTAAATTTTATCAAGACCCTTACTGTTCCTACTACCCTTGTGTGAACTGGCTGCACCTTGCTCATCTTTCAGCCTATGCTAATTAATCTCCATAGCAGCATTTTGCTTGCTTATCTCCACAGCACTCTGCTGTAGCAGTCATCACATTGAATGGAAATTACTTATTTTCTTCCTGCCCCTCAGCTCCCCAGTTCTAGATCTTATGCTACATGAAGGTAGGGTTCTTTTTTTTTTTTTTTTTAATACATATTTATTTATTTTGAGAGAGAGAGAGGAAGCGCACACGCCACCAGCAGGGAAGGGGCAGAGAGAGAGAGAATCCCATGCAGGTTCCGTCTGCCATCACCAAGCCCAATATGGGGATCATGACCTGAGCCCATATCAAGAATTGGAAGCTTAACCAACTGAGCCACCCAGGTGCCCCGAAGGTAGGGTTACTATTTTTCTCTTTGCATCCCCAGCGCTTAACACAGAGCCTGGCACATACTGTGTCTTCAGATGCTAGGGATGCCACTGGCACATGCCCAAAATAACGTTGAATTGATCAAATTGATTCAAAGGGAGCCCTATCTCCCTGCACACACTAAAGTTTTAAATTTTAAATGTGTATGTACATTTTTGCCACTCTCACATAGGACACAAGGACACTGTCAAATACGAAAAACAGCATTTAGGACATTACAAGATTGTTTCCCACTATAAAACTTCTAGGACCTTATTTTGAATATCAAGTCTTTGTTGTTTCTTCCCGCTGCCCCCTTCTTCCCATTCACCTTTCAACTTTAATCATCCTTAATTTCTGTTTACCAATTTAAAATACCATAATATTTTTTCAGGGGTGGGGGAAGATTAGAAATTGTTACCTAAAATTTCTTTGCCCTTTTCTTATCCACATACAGTTAGTTGCAAAGTCTTACTAATTGTCCTTCTGAAATCCTCTCCTTTCATCTCATCCTGTGTATTTCCACTATCCTCTTTCTCGTATTGGCCCTATCACTTCTTCCCTGGACTAGAACAGAAATCTTCTTTCCCTGTAATCTCTCTCTCTAACAATGTGTCCTGCAAACCACATCCAGATTTTAGCCTTTCTCTTTTGATTATTCTTTTTTTTTCCCCTATTCTTTAGTGGCTCTCCTAAATACCTAAAATAACTTCCAACTAATCCAGTAGTGAGCTTCTAATGACAGGGAATGAAGACTGCGTAACTTGATAGGCCTAGATCTATAGCTGCAAGTGGCTCCAAACAAATTCTCTGATGAAGTCTCCTGTCTTCAATTCATGCAGATGTTTAAGTTAAAAATATCTTCTCAACAACAAGTAAAACAGTGAAAACAAACAAAAAAATAAAAATAAGACTGACTCTCTAGAAGCTGTGCCATTTTAAATTTTTTTTTTTCAACGTTTATTTATTTTTGGGTCAGAGAGAGACAGAGCATGAACGGGCGAGGGGCAGAGAGAGAGGGAGACACAGAATCGGAAACAGGCTCCAGGCTCTGAGCCATCAGCCCAGAGCCCGACGCGGGGCTCGAACTCACGGACCGTGAGATCGTGACCTGGCTGAAGTCGGACGCTCAACCAACTGCGCCACCCAGGCGCCCCGAAGCTGTGCCATTTTAAACAGATGGTTTCCCATATTCTGACCACACACTGGAGCCCCAGGAACACACGTACCCTAGTTGGAAAGCCTTGTTCCAAGTGGTGAAGTCTAGACTACTTGACCTTGTGTCTGAGGTTGTATATGGTCTTTCAAGAACTTGCTTTTCCAGATCTCTTGCCTGCATGGCTATACAGTATAATATGTCCAGTACTCTAGCCTCACAGAACTTATTGAGGAGCTTTCCAAGTTTTTCAGTGCTCAGAAATTGTTTATATAATAATCATGGGCATTTCCTTATGGGAGAATATCTATGAAACTTCTGAGCCTTTTTTTTTAACTGCTAGAGCCAGTTTTGATAATTTATGCCTTTTCAGAAAATCATATTCTTCTAAATTTCCATATTTATTGGTATAATTAGTATTTTCCAGTTATCCTCATATTTTAGGGTAGCAGTCATTTGAGGGGAGAAGATATTTTGGTTTCCTTTCTGTTACCCAGCAGCATAGCCAGTGACACAGCTGTTTCATGGATGGTTGAGAGGAATGGTATGGTTGCAGCAAAGCAGCGATACAGACCTGCTGGCCTTTGGGGACTCCTGGGATAAACCACTTGGCCAACTGAAAGTGTTATAATAGCCAGTTTCAGGTCCCTCACCATTATACCCACTCGAGCTGATTTATACTTTACAGTCTAAATTGGCATGGGGCAGGCCTTTGGGATTAAATTAATTTATACCAAGTTAGAAAGCATCAGCTGCCAAAGTCAGGGGTGCCTTCTGGAGGCTAGTGTGCTTATTTCTTCATGTATTCTAAGCTCACACTCCAGGCATTCTCTCTTGGAAAGCAGCTGGGATAGTCCTTCAGGAAGCCCTGCTTTGCATCTCCTTTGTGTAAGCACAGTTCTGGGTCCTATACAGAAACTCCCATCTTCTTCGGAGACACTGCATTTCAGTTGGTCCTTGTGCAAATTAGGAAGATTTGTAAACCTTCTAAAATCAAATACAGCATGTATGATTATTTTTTATCTTTAGACCTTTTTTCCCTTCTTAAGTAAACTGAAAGAAATTATTGTACCTGAATGGCAGTAGTACAGATCTATGATCTTGATCCTTTACTTGGAAGTTGAAGAAAAGAAAGTTTATCTCTCTTTACCACCTTCTTTTCTTTAGCAAAAGATTAAAGAAAATTTCGAGAGATGAGAAGTGTGTTAAACAATAAAAAGTTACCTGTAATATTATTTAAGAAAAGGTGTTGAGTGGGTGGTTGTTGTCCATTAAAGGAATTGGTGATATTCTTCCTGTGTCGTTTGACTGTCTCTAGTCAGGCAGGCAGGCAGGACTTTTTAAAGTAACGAATTGTAAATAAACATTTTTCCACGACATATGTTAAAGGCCCTATTTCTCTCCCATTACCAATCAGCATTCGAAGCCTTTCCCCTTGCTCAGTCGTGAGTTCTTTTCCCAGCAGCCCCTGCTTGTTCTTGAGGGTGGAGGAGGTGGAAAGACGTTAAACAGACTTGTCCCTAATGAGCTGTGACGCCAGCTGCAAAGAGGGCAAATCCTGTTACTCCCTCCAGCTACTCTCTGAAGCTGCAGAGGAGCAGTAGGGATGGGTCTCCCTTCTCGAGGCTGATTGGTGAGTTTTCTGCTCCCCCACCCCCACCTACCCACCCCTGCCTCTTCTGTCCCAGAGCATCTTGGCAAAGTTCAGATTTCTGTGCTCACAGCTCAGTGCCCACAGTGAAAAGGAAATACAAAAGGGGAGGAGAGAAAGTGGGGGGGGGGGGGCGTAGGGGGGATTTTAGAAGTGTATTCCTTATTGCCTTACTCTAAGACTTAAGCTCTGGGTTTGAAGGCCTAAGTAGTAAAGCTTTGAATAACCTGGGTTTCCAAATAGTTTCTTAGAGAACTGTTGGCTTTTATTGGTTTATGAACACGGTAGGCCATGTATTAAAAGGATTTTAATTTCTATTGTCCAGAAACCTCTGAATTTTGAAAAGGCCACTTTCTAGCTCTTCAGTCTTTGCCTTTTTCCACACACTTTCATTGTAAGGAAGATGACATAATTGTAATATTAACATGTTATAGAATATTTACTGTGTGTGCCAGGCTCCGCTGGCTTTTATAAGCATTGCCTCATTTAATCATTACAAAACCCTTGTTGGTGGACAACTTTTTGTCTAAATTGTGGTAAGAAGCATAATACACAATTTGGCTTCTTAACCATTTTTAAGTGCACAATTCAGTAGTGTTAAGTATATTCGCAATGTTGTGAAACAGAGTTCCAGAACCATTTCTTCCTGCAAATGTGACACCATACCCATTAACGTGCACATTTTTTAACTGATGAGCCAGTTCTTCTGTTCAGGAGGATTGAAATTACCTTTCTTCTTTGCTCTCTTCCTATAACATTCTTAATCTTTATTTCCACCACAGGGTGAAAACTGAGGCCTATATATAGTGTGCCTTGGTTTATCCATTTGATCCCAACTACTGGGGTTAACAGTAACTAAGGGGAAAGTGGGGGGGGGGGGGGAAGCTTTACTCTCCAGAAGGTTATCACCTATTCTTCATTCTAATCTTTACTGATTCTGCATTTTAAGTTCTGCTGAGCTAGAGGGGAAAAGTTTACTGATAACTTTGTCACCTTACAAGTTACCATGGCCCTGCATACTTTTTTGGTGGGTTATCTAGATAGCTACTGATTTATGAAGCAAATAGAAATACATGTGAAAAGCAATTTTATATTTTGAGACCCATTTTCTTACTGATTTACAAGTTTACTGTATTCTATGGGTAGAATGGTGGACAAGGGAGAGGGGTTGAATTTTATTTGTAAATAACAGAATTCCTCTCAATACTTGTGTCATTTGAGGGACAGTTCAAGTCTGCTTACTTCTCCTTGGAAGAGCGGATCCAAATCCCTGATATTCTACCTTTCTATGTAACCACTTGCCTTAGTTACTCCCTCATTAGTTCATGGTTGTGCTGGAAAAAACAAACCTAGGTTCGCTGGGGAGAAGTTTTTACCAGTCCCCTTTAGCCTGTCCATCATAGTTGAGTATTGAACCAAGAGCATTTCATAATTTTATTTTTGAATTAAAATAAGGATGCTGGGCCTCAGTTTCTGCTGATAATGTTACGAAAACTATGGTTGAATCACCAGTGAAGCCTGGTTTTTGAAGCAGGCAGAAAATACAGTGAAACAATTTTGTCTTTCCTTCTTTTTCTTTTGTAAATTTCAGATTCACAGATTTTATTAATCATTGTTCTTAATTCATGACACTCTCATCATTGATCTAGGAATCATTTTATTCATTTATAAGTGATATCATCTGAAAATCACCTCTATCAGAATTAGATCATCAATATCGATGCTGCTCTCCCGTCCAATCTTCTGCCTCCTAGCACCTATGGGAATTTTTAATAATGCAGATAGAGAATAAAAAGTTACCTTAGATTTATTGAAGAAAATATAGATTTGTTATACAAATTAATAATTAACTATTGGGTGCGTAGTTTAAGATAAACAGTTCTTACACTTACTAATTATAACTTGACTAATTTTGATTTCTGCTAACTACCACAGATTAACAAGATGTTAGTAATTTCAGACTTGAAAATTTATAATCTACATGTAAGTAGAATGTAGGTTTAAGGACATCTTATCTTTTGGCCGTATCTCCTGTAACCTTTGTAGGTTTTAGCTTTTATTTTGTCATTGAACATCTTGTTTCACTCTAATTTGTCTGTAATTCTACTTGATGACGCTCTGGAAATAGTGATAAAAGGATATTGGCAGTTGATAGTGTTTGGAGAACACTTTAACCAGAAATTTCATGTTATGTTCATATTCTAAATAGATTTATTGGTAGAAATGAGATTCTTCTATAGGGACCAAATAACCCACTCTTTCCACCAGTCACCACTAATCTTGTATTTAGAGGAGATTATTGAGTGGTTTGCCTGGATATCTGAATTACATATCATTCTTCAGTCCTTTCAACAGGCTTCAGAGTTAGAGGCAGAACTGTAAATTCCACAGATATTGATAACCACATTTTATCTGCATGGTTTGATTATAATCATACATTCATGCTAGGGCTTTTAGATAAACAAGGGGCTTTAGCTTGAGATTAATCATTTGACTGTGTTTGGGGTTACATTATAAGGATTTAATTCAGTCCTTATGTCAGAAGTTGAATTTTGAGCTTTCTTACATGTTTTAGAGCATTTTCGGTCTATGGCATTATTTCATTTCTTTTGGTAATTATGCCTTTTGTTTTTTAAACCAGATTTATTCATCTTCCACGTGTTCTCAAATCCTCCCCTTCTTTATTCCCACAGCTGCTGTTTTATTTATCACAGACTCCGACCTTTTATCTTCCAGAATAGCACTTCCCAAACTATATATGCATATGAATCATGGGGCTCTCGTTAAAATGCAGATTCTGGATTCTGTAAGTCCATAGTGGCTCCTAGGTGCCCTACTTCCTGCACCCTTCCAGGTGATGCTGACACTTGCCTCCATGGTCCTTACCTCTGATACCACTCACAGTCATTCTGCACCCTACTCTCAGAACTGTTTTTCTGAGATACAGATCTGATGATTTCACTCTCCTTCAGACTTGATTGCATATAGAAGTAAAATCTACATTCTTTAGTGTGGTTTTCATGGTTTTCAGAGAAGGTCCTCAAAGAATAGGCCTATCCTATCTATGGTTCTCTAATTACCCTCTCCACTTTGAGGAGGGTCCTTGGTACTTTCTACACATGACATCAACTTTCGCATGCTCTTCCTTACTGTGCATTTGCCAGGTAAGAGTCTTCCCTTCAGGGCTCTGTGCGAATTTTACCTCTTTGGCAAAGTCTTACTCTACACTCCTCAGTTTCTCTAGTTTTCTCCATTTTCCCCTATCACTTTGTATATTTAATGTAGCATTTGTTACATTGTCCCCATAATTCTGTGCTATCATTCAGTCAAGAAAACATTTGAATTTCTACTGTTTCTGGTTGCTGGGGGAGACAGTACTGAACACAATGATAGATAGATAGATAGATAGATAGATAGATAGATAGATAGATAAAATTTTCCATTCTGGCTTACATTTTAGCCTTCCCTCATTCCCTCCCTTCCATCCATCCATCCCTCCATTCATCCATTCATCCATAAACATATTAGGACTTCATTCACTCTTGTATCTATTACCTGGCATATAGTAGGTAAATGAAATTCAGTCAAGAAAATATTTGAATTTCTGCTGTTTCTGGTTGCTGGGGGAGACAGCACTGAACACAACTATAGATAGATAGATAGATAGATAGATAAGATTTTCCATTCTGGCTTACATTTTAGCCTTCCCTCCCATCCATCCATCCATCCATCTATAAATATATCAGGACTTCATTCATTTTTGTGTCTCTATTACCTGGCATATAGTAGGTGAATGAAAAAAATTATAACTTAAAAAAAATTTATTTGAAAAATTTTTTGATGTTTATTTATTTTTGAGGTAGAGTATGAGCCAGAAAGGGGCAGAGAGAGAGGGAAACACAGTCTGAAGCAGGCTCCAGGCTCTGAGCTGTCAGCACAGGGCCCAACTCAGGGCTCAAACCCATGACCTGAGCCAAAGTTGGATGTTTAACTGACTGAGCCACCCAGGAGCCCCTATGTATATAAACTTTTTAAAGTTAATTTGATGACCACCTACTATTTGCTAATTTCTGTGCTAATGTTATAGGTAGGGCCACAGAAGAAAACAAGAATGTTCCTTTTCCATAAGCACCTTATGTAGATGAGTAAAACTAACACTGTTATGTTAATATTAAGGAACAGAAAGGTCATTCAGTGACTCTATTGCTATATTTTATTGTTTCCTCTTCAGAGGACAATATCATTAGGTATAAACTGGACAACTAGAACTTGGGTCTAATGAAAGTTACCCTGAAAGAAAGGGAAACATTCTTGTCCAGCGTTTCCACCTAAGCCAGCGGGGAATGTCTGTTGGTGGGAAGCAGGAAATGAAAAAGAAAGGGAATTCATAGCTTTAACTGTTCCTGTATGAATGATTTTTTTTTTTTGTAGTCTCAGCTTAAAAATTAATGGAGATTTTACATTTTTCTCTGTAGTAGGACTCCTATAAAATTAATGTTTTGAATTATTTACTACTGAATAAAATTCATCCACATGTATCCTGTGGCTTCTAGGAATCCTGCCAGACCTCCATTTAATTTGGTACTTCTGTTCTTTAAAAACACTAAGAAGCATCAGTTAGTACTGACTATAGCACCTTTAGTCAAGAATCACATTGTGCTATTTAATTTAATTTAATTTAATTTAATTTAGTACACTGATGAGGAGGACAGCACCTCAACAGGAGCGTATAACAATATGTGAACACACATGGTGTTGAAGGAGTTCCTGGAGGAACCAGCAAAGTGAAACTTGACTAGGAAGATTTTATAGATAAAAGTTTTTCACGTAAAGGACATACAGTCCTTGGCAGAAGGGGGAGCAGATAGGGATTTCTTTCTCCTTAGGAGAATGGTATATGTGAGGGCTTGGTTGGGAGTGATGGAAGTGGGTTATTGTCACTATTATAGCCATCAGCCTTTCTAGGATAGAGAGCATGGGCCAGTAGGAAGCAGTTTTACTCTGTGGGAAGAGCCTGGGTGGGGTGGTCTGGGTTTCACTGAGTTCTGGCACTTTTTGCTGAGTACAGCAAGAGGAGTCAGTTAACCTTCCTGGGCCTACCTAGTTTATTTATCCTGACATTGGGGGAGTTGAAATAATACAATCTATAATTGACCCTCCAGCTCTACCATTCAGTAATTCTGACTTCTCTATCAAACGAGATGGCCTGGGATTTTTTGCTTCAAGGGTTCAGCTTCTGTTATAATTGCAGTTTGCTTCGGAGTGTTGTCCAGTGACCAAGCCTAAAATATGAACCATTCAAATCTTCCCTTGTTTTGCATCACATTTACTTCTGTCAGATCTTGAGTTCGTGTTTCCTCATTGCTGCTATTTCTCTTGTTTGGGAAGTCCTTCAGAATCTTTCTCCCCAGGCTGTTGTTTGTGTTTAACCTCACCTCCCACCCTCCACTGCTAGAATTCATCTTAAATACACAGCAGCTGTGCCCTCTCAATAAAAATAACTGTAGTGAGTCTTCTTTGTCTTCCAAAGAAAAGCCAAACTCATTAGCTCAGTATTCAGTATCAGCTATCAATCTTAGCTCACATTACTCCCCTCATATGATCTAGAGAACAGTTAAACTGAAGCCAATATCCTCTTGGTGTCCTTGCTCCCATTGTTCCCTACACCTGGTTATGCCCTGCACTCCCCCCACATTGTCACACAGCCACTGTTTTCCCATCTCAGGTGCCACCGTCTTGATGCAACCTCTTGGGCTTCCTGCAGCCAGAAGTAATCCTTTTCTTCTCAATTCCCATAGCACCTATAGCACCTTTCCTGTACCTAATAGTGCTAATTAGTTGGTATGTCTACCTTTTTTGTATTCTTATCTCTCTAAACTAAACTAAACTCCCCAGTGCTTAGGAAGTACTATATTATCTTACACAGGGTGGGTGCCTGGTAAATATTAGTTGAGTGAATGAATTCTGGCTAATTATATTTCAGATCTTTGTTATCTCTGATTGGTAAAGTTTCATGTTTTTCTGGATAATCTCTAACTAGAATGTAGAAAAGAACTCTGCAAACAGGAATTAATAAAGTAATATAAGAATAAGAACCATTACTATAGATGTGTTATAATTCCCAAGTTTGTAATTAAAGCAAGCAAAATGTTTGCAAGCCTCAGCCTTGTCTTTGAATTTTGAGTCTCATTCACCAAGGCTTTCAATGCAGTATAGGGCAGATGAACCTTTTCAAGTGAACCACCTCAGGGTAGTTTCTGTTTTGCTTATTTGTGTCGGTTAATATGCTTAGCAGTTTTTTGTTTTATGAAAGTTTTACAAGTGATTCCCAACTTGAGAATTTTAAAAAATAATAAATGGAACAGTTAACTTACAAAATTATTTTTTAAAATTATTTTATTACAATTATAATTGTCACAAAAACTTTACTGTTTTTACAGTAGAAGCAGACTACCCTAAGTATGCACTGCCCTATAATTGGTGTTAAGGCCAGAAATTGCTTCTTATGCACACCTCAGGCTTTCAGAGCCATTAATATGAGCCTTCAAAGTTTGGTTTTTCTGTGGTTATAGATCTGGTCAATACAATAAGCAGTCAAACCATAAGCTTGGCAGACCCTTGGGAGATGGCCTACATGCAGAAGACATCATCCTGGTTGAAACAGTGCTAGCAAACTTTGTGTCCCAGGAGTTGATGACTTAGAGCAAATTCCACCATCTTAGAAAATACTGGTTTATTATGGGAGATTGAAAAGAGAAATAGGATCTCCTAAAATTTCCCACTGTCACTTTTTGTCCAAATAGCTCCTCTCAACCAATCTTTGGTCAGAATAGTGTACTAAGACCAGCTAACTATTTGGCATTATCTGCTTGAATCCCAAGGAAGGAAAATATATCTCACCGAGGATTAGACCATTAACATAGACATTACCTCACTTCTGTCCAGATGATGTAAGATTAATCTCAGTTCTAGCAATCTCCTGTCATCAGTCCTCAAAATAAGAATCGCTACATTGCTCATTACCAGTGCTTTTTCTTTTCAATAAATTAGTGGTTCTTTAAAGCAGTTGCAGATGGTGTACCTGTTAAAACTGTTAAGTGAATGACTAATACTTTTTAATTATGTATTTGCCCCTTTATTCTCCTCTTATTAAAGTAGAAGGCATTGCAGCATATTTGTAGAAGTTAAGGTCTTTGAAATTATGTTAGCTAGCACGGACTTCTAAAAAGAGATATATGTGTGTTCTCACATGCAGAAAAAAAGGAGTGGAGCTTGGTAGTGGAGCAATGGGAGAAATAAATCCCATGGAAAAACAAAAAGTTGAACTCATTGCGCTTCTAGCAGTAACTATGGGAAGAAAGGCAGAGTTCATCCACGGCAAGCAGTTTGGCTGCTCTGACCATATAGTGGCTTAGAGGGTGATGTCAATAGTGTGGGTAGTAGGAGGGGAGGGACAGGTAGATTTTAAGGAATCTCTATGTTTGGTCTCTCAATTTCTCTCTCTTACCTCTTAGGAGTTAGAAGCAGCTCTTCACAGAGATGATGTAGAGTTTATCAGTGACCTGATCGCCTGCCTGCTTCAGGGCTGCTATCAACGAAGGGATATCACGTGAGTAATCCTGATTTTACTATGTATTTTGTGCATAAAGAACTAATTAACCAGGTGCCATGATGTTTCAGGTCTCCTGTAACAAACCAGAACTGATCCTTAGTTGGTGGCATTTACAGATGGATTCCACAGACTTGTGTTTGGCTCCTTTTGCAGTTCAGTTTTAATTTTATTATAATCCTTGAGTTTATTTCACTCTCACAAATCTATATCCTTTACTTTTGGATCCACCAGTTAACATAATCAAGTGTAGAATTTCTTCCTGTCAGTATATGCCTTTCTTCCTGAGTTTTATAGAAATTATAGTCTCTTGCATTACTGGTAAAACGTAGCCTAACAAATTAAAACTAGATTTTACATTTCTGCCACTTGAGTATCTTCTATTCATATAACCAGTAGTTATAACCATAACTACATAACATACATAATGTTTAATATGGAGCTTCTAGTCTCCCTCACACCATAACTGCTAAGTAAACCGCTTTCCAATACATTTGAGATTTGTAGAAATTTGGAGCAACATTTTATTTGTGTAGATAAATAAAGGATCTTCTTGATAAGCCTCATTCCTTCTTTTGACCCTAACTTGATAACACGTTTTCTTCACTACTACATTTCTATATGGAACAGAAGTGTATAGAGCCAACTCTCAAAAAGCTGAGACAAAATGGTTTTCCGGTTTTTACCCTCTGGTGCCTTGCAGGGCAGGGGTTTGGAGTGTTATGGTTTGTATTTTTCATACAGTTAAAGATGGTATCTCAAATACTTCTGTTCAATTAAATCTACTCTTAGGTGTCTGCTTGGGCTGGGAAACTAGGCCCAGTATTAATGTGCAATAAACTTGTCATTACAAGATGAGTGAGAGATTGATGAAATGCCATTTTGTTCAGGGTAGAAGTTTGTATCCCTTAAGGGAGAGTTATTGCTCCTGGACTCACTGTGTTAATATAATGACTTTTTTCCCCGAGAATACCCAGATGGTTGTGCTAGACAAAGAATAGATGAAAGGGGGAAATCATCTATTGTTTTACTACTTGAACATGATAATTAAGTTCTTCCATTCTTTTATTGGGATGTAGATTTGGGAGTTTATGTGGTTTTTAAGCACAGTTGTGGTCATAGCGTGATAGAATTTTACATTTTCATGTCTTGAATTTTTTCATTGTAACAGTTTATTTTCTTAAACCACCTTTCCTTTAAACATGATTGTCAAATGATTCAATTTGATAGCTGGACATTTGCGTCTAGCTTTTAACTGTTG
Source organism: Herpailurus yagouaroundi (assembly GCF_014898765.1). NCBI lineage: Eukaryota > Metazoa > Chordata > Mammalia > Carnivora > Felidae > Herpailurus > Herpailurus yagouaroundi. The sequence continues at coordinate 8,872,228 of NW_024412572.1, forward strand.
TAAACAGGCTATAATGCATAGCCTTGGACATAAAAGTTTGCTCATCTAGTGAATTGTCTTCTTAGTTTAAATTTCTGGAATTGTGGTCACTCAGAGGAAATGTCCCTTTAAGATTTTAAAAATGAATTGCCAGGCTGCCCACCACAGGGATTGCTCCATTTTATCCTTGAACCCTCAATGAATGAAGGCATCGGATCGCTTAAAACCTCCATCTGGATATTGCCCACTATTTGCTGGCCAGCATGTACTGGTATAACAAACAGACACTCTCAGGGCCTTCATGGAATTTACAGTATTATGCAAGGGTGGTAGGGGTTCACTAATAATTACAGTAATGGTTATATAATTACTGTGATAAGTGTTCTAAAGTATAAAAATACAGAGTGTTAACAGAGCATATAACCTCATATGAGAAAATGATATGTGAACTGAGCCTTTATATTTGGACTTCCTTAGGCCAGTGCCCATGTCTTATAAAGCACAAGAAATAAGTAAATGAATAAATGAATGAATGAACAAATGAAATGACCAAAGATTTACAAGTAGAAGGAGTGGTAACCTTAGAGCAGAGCCTAGAGATTATAGACTTAGAAGGTCTCATGTGGTTCAGAGGCGTGATTTGTTTACAGTCTTGGCCCCCCAGTGTTAAATTGTAATTTGTTGCCAACATCTAAAATGAGATGTCACATTTCAAATTCCAGCTTATGGCTTTTAGAAAACATCTAATGGTCTGCTAACCATGAAGACAGCCATCAACTAGAGGGCAAACAGGGTCTGGTCTGCCTTAGTCCTCAGCATTCCTGATTACTCTCCCTTGAGGAGGCTGATTGTCACTCATCATCTGTCATGTTCACTTGGCCCACCATATTTATGTACTTTTATTTATTTATTTTTTTTAACACTTACTCATTTTTGAGAGAGACAAGAGTGTGAGTGGGGGAGGGACAGAGAGAGGGAGACATAGAATCTGAAGCAGGCTCCAGGCTCTGAGCTGCCAGCACAGAGCCCTACATGGGGCTCGAACTCATGAACTGTGAGATGACCTGAGCCAAAGTCAGACATTTAACTGACTGAGCCACCCAGGTGCCCCTCATCTTCTTGATTAATTGATTGATTTTTAAACCTCCCGGTCCCCTGCACACATTTTGGTTTAAGGAATCCAATATAGCACAATAGGAATTGGAGCCTACTAGGCTTTGTAGGCTGGGTTAAGAATTTGGGGGTATAATTCTAAAAGCAGTCTCCAGCAGGGGACTGGTCAGGTAAGCATCCTGGGCAAGCAGGGGGGTAAGCAGGAAGACCATTTAGGGGCTAATCATTTAATCGGGGGAGAAAGGAGAGATGTACACAGAAAGAGGGACTGTTATGAAGGTAAAATTAACTGGACTTGATGTCTCTAATCTTGACCAGTCCAATAGGTATAAAGTTGTTTTAATTTGCATTTCATTGATCAGTCTTCACATGCTCAATATCTTTTCTTAAGGTTTATTGGGCACATTTGAAATCCTTGTATACTTGAACTTCTTGTTGTATGCTTGGGTCATTTTACTGGTGTGTTGATTGAAGACCAGGGAAAAGAAATGCTCACTTAAAATTTGTGAGGCTTGGGGGGGCCTGGGTGGTTCAGTCGGTTGGACGGTCAATGATAGCTCAGATTATGATCTCGCAGTATGTGAGTTTAAGCCCTGCGTCAGGCTCTGTCCTGAGCGCTCAGAGCCTGGAGCCTGCTTCCGATTCTGCGTCTCACTCTCTCTCTTCCCCTTCCCTGCTTGCTGTCTCTCTCTCTCTCTCTCTCTCTCTCTCAAAAATTATAAACAGTAAATTAAAAAAAAAATTTTGTGAGGCTTTCCTCCTCTTGGCTCTTCTGTTTCACTCTTGCACGAGTCTTCCTTTATCCTTGCTAGTGCTGGACATTGCCCATAACATGCCAGCCCCTAGGTGCTAGTAGGATAAAACAGTGTCCTATCTCTTGTGGAGACTATGGTCTTCAATGTGTGACAGTGGAGGCAGAGGGGACAGTCTGTGGTTAAACATTTAAATAGCTAAAGTCATCTCATCATTTATGGAATAAATCTCCTCATCCCTGTTGGTGTGATATCTCTTTGATCTTTTACTAAGTTTTTGCTCATGTTAGAATCTTCTTGGTTCTTTGTAATTGTACCTGTCAGTCTCTTTTGGCTCTGATACCACACTGTGTGTCCCTAATATTTTCACTAGTTTTGTGAGCTTTGCCTCAGTTTTTTCATGTATAAAATGTGTTTAATGATAGTATCTACTTGTTGGATTATTGTTAAGGATGAAGTAACATTATGTGTATGAAACAGGGATATCGTCTGGACACAACAACTAATAACATGAGTGATTATTCTTTTATATTATATTTTAATGTTCAAAGAGGATAGTCCCTCTAATTCCTCTATTTAAAAATTGTCTTGAGGCGTGTGGGTGGCTTGGTTAAGCGTCCAGCTCTTGGTTTTGACTCAGGTCATGATGTCACAGTTTGTGAGTTCAGGCCTCACATCGGGCTCTGTGCTGACAGCATGGAGCCTGCTTGGGATTCTCTCTCCCTCTCTTTCTCCTTCTCTCTCTGCTCCTCCCCCACTCATTTTCTCTCTCTCTGTCTCTCTCTCTCTCTCTCTCTCTCTCCTCTTTTTCTCAAAATAAGTAAACTTTAAAAAATCTATTTACAAAAAATAGAATAAATTTTGTCTTTACTAATCTTGCTTCTTCATTCTTCTGGAAAATGATTACTTTATCTCATCATGTTCTGTAAGAAATCCCCTTATATTGATTAGAGTCAAATAAACCTATGAGTAAATTCAAGCAGAATTGACCTCTTCACAATATTGAGATTGCTTTTTTATTCAGACTCTATTACCCAGTAAAATTGTATAGCCTGATTCATCTATGTCAGGTAACATACCTGGCTATCTTAATTTTTGTTGCCATTAAGAGTAGAATCCCATTCACACTATAAGTACTTTGGAAATATATTCTTCTGAATAGATCTTGAATCTGCCCAGTTTAGTGATCCTGATTATTTTTTAAGTTGCTTCTCTTCTGATTTTCTAGGATTATCATCCCTCTTTCCTTTTGGTGTTTTTATTTCTTGTCTCTTTTATGCTGTACTAGTTATCCACTATGATGTAACAAATTGCCCTAAAATTTACCAACTTAAAAACCACAAAATATTATTATATCACAGTTTCTGTGGGTTAAGAATCTGGCTGCAGCTTAGCTGGGTGTGTCTAACATAAGATCACTTACAAAACTGCATCCAGATACCCAGGACCTTGAATAGGATTACAGTCCTCTCAAGGCTTGACTGGAGCAAGGATCCACGTATTTGTTTTATGTTGCTGCATAACAAATTTCTCCAAACTTAGTAGCTTAAAAAATCCATTTATTATCTCAAAGTTTTATAGGTCAGAAGTCTGCGTGGGGCTCACCCGGACTGTCTGCTCAGTTTCTCACAGGGCTACAGTCAGGGTGTCAGCCGGGCCGTATTCTAATTTGGAGGCTTACCTAGGGAGCAGTCCGAGTTCAGTCAGGTTGACGGCAGAGTCCTCTCCTTGCAGTTGTAGGACTGAGGTCCTCATTTTCTTGCTGGCTGTTGACTGGGAGCTGCTGTCAGCTCCCACAGGTCACCCACAGTTTTTTTCCAAGTGGCCTCTTCATGGCTGTTCGTGTTCAAGGCTAGCAGGAAAATAGAGAGTCTTATCTGCTATAATCATGGGAGTGACATCCTTTTGCCATATTCTGTCGATCACAGGCAAGATATAGACAGTCTGTCACACTTAAAGGGAAAGGATTGTACAAGGGGATGAATACCAGGAGGCAGAAATCATTCTGGGCCTCTTAAAGGCTGCCTGCCATACATGTTTTTATCATATTGACCAGATCTTCCAGAACAAAACTAAATAATAATGGTAAGATGGGGGCACCTGGGTGGCTCAGTCGGTTAAGTGTACGACTTCAGCTCAGGTCATGATCTCACTGTTCATGAGTTCGAGCCCCGCATCAGGCTCTGTGCTGACAGCTCAGAGCCCGGAGCCTGCTTCAGATGCTGTGTCCCCCTCTCTCTCTCTGCCCATTGCACTCTCGCTCTCTCTCTCTCTCTGAAAAATTAATAAACATTAAAAAAATTTTTTTAAATAATGGTAAGATGTATGTATGCTTGCATCTAATTACTTTTACTTAGTTATTAGTATTTCATAAATTGTGTGGGTAGTTTGATGGATTTTTTGTGGACAAGAACCAATTAATTGATTTTTGCATAATCATATTTAGTATTAATGGATCTTATATATATGTGTGTGCATTTGAATTATATATATGAATCATATATATAAACATATAAGAATCATATATGTGAATTATTTTTTTTTTTGGTGGAAATATTTATTTATTTATTTATTTATTTATTTTTTTAATTTATATATGAAATTTATTGTCAAATTGGTTTCCATACAACACCCAGTGCTCATCCCAAAAGGTGCCCTCCTCAATACCCATCACCCACCCTCTCCTCCCTCCCACCCCCCATCAACCCTCAGTTTGCTCTCAGTTCTCAACAGTCTCTTATGCTTTGGCTCTCTCCCACTCTAACCTCTTTTTTTTTTTTTTTTCCTT